>NC_053519.1:25953265-25988265 GCF_016920715.1 Anopheles arabiensis | reverse complement strand
TGGCAAATGCAGGTGTGGGTGGGTTCAGCCCCACTTTGCTCCGGTTCGGCACTGAGCCCGTCGTCTCATAAGGGCGCGGGCCAACCCTCGCGTGGAGCTCCCTGTTTCATAGCCACCCACGGAACCAAATAGGAGACTGCATAAACAGACGCGGATAGCGGGCCTGAGTTTGAGCCCAATAGAATGAGTAACACGAAAACTAAGAAGGTCAAAAGACCAAGGGGTTGACAAGAAAGATCCGGACCAAGCGTTCATGGATCTTCAAGATCGGATGGAGGCTATGCGTTTTGGGATAAGTAAACTCGATGATGAGTATTCCCATTTTACGCTAGTTACGGTAATGATGGACTTCCTCGATGAGGTAATGTCCGAATTTCGAAGGTACAGAGCCGTAAATCGCATGCAGCAGGTCCTCGACCGTCAAACGCAAACGTCGTTTGACGGTAACGATGGATTCGGGCCGCAAACGCGAAAAGGCAGAAGACCAGTGGCTGATGACCAACAGCCTGGTCCAAGTGGGTTGCAAAGGTTGCAACAACAACAACAACAACCATCGAGGTTGACCCCTGTTAGGGAAGCGGTGGAAAATATTCCAAGTCCGAGAAACGGACCGAATATTAATGAGGGTAGAATAAATAAGAGGAAGAAGAAGAGCAAGAAGAAGCAGAATAAGCCCAGGAAGCGGCCTGAGGCTCTGCTGATATCGGACTGCACTTCCGAGGAGCTGGCGAAATTGCTCAAGGAAATGAAGCAGTCCGATGCTCTTAAATCGGTTGGAGAGACAATCTCTAAGGTCCGACGGGCCCAGAATGGAGGCATGTTGCTAGAACTTAAGCAGGGTAGTTCTGCTAGTGCAATTGCCCCAAAGGTTAAGGAAGCGGTGAAGGGCAAGGCGTCAGTGAGAACGCTAGCTCCTTCTAAAATGATTGAGATCATGCATCTCGATGAAATTACCACCCCAGAGGAGGTTGCGGAGTCTGTCAAAGCACAGCTCAACATCGAGATAGAAATAGATCGTATCAAAATGAAGAAAGGCCGCGCGGCCGGTACGCAGTGGGCACGGATCAACGTATCGCTGCCAGACTTTCAAAGCTTCCTGAATTTGGGAAAGCTGAAAGTTGGTTGGTCGATATGCCATATCCGCGAGGTTATGGAAGAGCAGAAATGCTATAAGTGTTGGAAGGTAGGCCATACGAGCTACCATTGTAGGGAACCAGACAGAAGTAATCTGTGCTGGAAATGCGGTTTGAGTGGACACAAGAAGCAAGCTTGTACCAACTCTGTCAAGTGTTTGGATTGCGGTACGAGGTCACATAACCCTCACGCAACGGGCAGTTATATGTGTCCCCGAAGGCGAACGATTAGACCATAATGGTTAGGTTGCTACAACATAACCAGAATCATAGTTATGCTGCATTTCAGTTAATGTGGCAAACGATTAGGGAAGAATCTGCGGATATAGTGTTGATTGCAGATCCGTATCTGGCAACAACCAACGTCAAAGTGTTACGCAATGACGATAACACAGCAGCGGTAGTGGTTAACGCGGACTTACCAGTTAAGGTAGTCAGTAAGGCTTTGAAGGGTTTAATGATAGTTGACATAGGTGATATGCGAGTGGTTAGCGTTTACGCGCCACCTAGATATAGTATGGAAGAGTTCCAGAACATGTTGGATAACACGGTAATGGCCGTAACCGGTATCCACAAATTCGTTATCGGGGGGGACTTCAACGCTTGGTCATCAAGTTGGAACAACCAACTTGGCGAGCGTGGAGAAACCCAGAAACGAAGAGGTGAGTTGGTTTTATCAACCTTTACGCAGATTGACGCAATTTTATTGAACGACGGCAGCACCCCAACTTATGTTGGACCAGGGCGTACGTCAGTAGTTGATCTTACTTTTGCGAGCCGAACCGTAGCAAGATCATTTAAGTGGGAGGTGTTATCTAGCTATATGAACTCTGATCATCGTGCAATACGAATAGATCTTGAGACGCAAAGCGTGCGTAATCTGTCCCGACCCATAACGGGATGGAGCATCAAGTATTTTAGCAAAGATATATTTGAAGTTATGATGCAAGCCGCTTTTGAGACCGAGGTCACAACAAGCGAAGACTTAATGCGTATACTTGCCACGGCGTGTAATGCGACGATGACTAAGCGTAAGAGGTACACTCCTAACAAGAGTGCATTTTGGTGGACGCTAGAGATTGAGGCACTTCGCAAAGAGTGCAAACACCGCGATCGGTTAGCGCAAAGAGCATTCAATACTGATCTCTATTCTTCTTTTAGGGACGAGTTCAAGGTGGCAAGGAATGCCCTCAAGCGATTGATCAAGCATACCCGACAGAGGAAGTGGAAAGAGTTCCTGGGAACAGCGAACAACGCATCATTTGGTATTGTATATCATACGTTCAAGAAAGTGGCCGAGGGTTCGATTGGACCCAGAACCATGACATTGGACGAGTTTAGGGAAGTGGTGAGCGAGCTTTTTCCTACTCACCCAAACACGGTGTGGCCTGATTATCGTATCGATCAGCCACGAGAGTTTGAAAGGGTAACTAATGATGAGATTCTTGCGGTTGCCAGGAGACTACCTAACAAGAAGGCGCCGGGACCAGATGGTATCCCGAATGAGGCGCTGAAAGTTGGTATGTTGACTGCAACCGATGCATTTTGCAGGGTTTACCAAGGCTGTTTAGAGAACGCGAAGTTCCCCGATGAGTGGAAAAGGCAGAGGTTGGTGTTAATACCGAAGCCGAACAAACCACCAGGGGAACCGGGTTCAGTTCGCCCCATTTGTCTACTAGACGGGGCAGGTAAAGGTCTAGAACACATCATAGTGCAACGGTTAAATGCACACATCGAGGAGGTCAACGGACTGTCTGACGACCAATTTGGTTTCAGAAGTCGTCGATCTACAGTTGATGCGATTCAACGGGTAGTGGACATTGTTTCGGTAGCTAGAAGTAGAAACAGATACAGTGGACGGTATTGTGCGGTTGTTACATTAGATGTTACTAATGCTTTTAACAGTGCTTCATGGTTGGCGATTGCAAATGCTTTACAGAGAATTAACACTCCTAAATATCTTTATGATATCATTGGTGATTATTTTAGGAATCGTGTGCTGATGTATGATACCACAGATGGACCGGCAGAGATTGCAGTCACATCGGGTGTACCTCAAGGCTCGGTACTTGGCCCAACGTTATGGAACCTCATGTACGACGGAGTCCTACGAGTTGCAATGGTGGAAGGGGCACGGATTATCGGCTATGCAGACGATATAGTATTGTTGGTGGAAGGTAATTGTGTTGATGATATTGAAATTCTCGTTTCCAGTCAGATTCGCATCATCGACAGATGGATGACCGACAACGGATTAAAGATAGCCCCGACCAAGACCGAGTTTATTATGGTCAGTTCCCATCAGAGGATACAGCATGGGGCTATCAGGGTAGGTGATCACGTAGTACATTCGTCGCGCAGCTTAAAGTATTTGGGGATGGTCTTAGATGACCGCCTCGATTACACTTCACACATCAGGTATGCGGTGGAGAGAGCGACGAAGCTATGGACCACCTTGGTAAGGATGATGCCTAATAAGGCAGGTCCGAGTAGTAATGCTAGGCGAGCAATTGCTCTTACTGTTGTGGCGAAGGTCCGGTATGCCTCGCCCATTTGGTGTCATACCCTTAGATTTGCTAACCGTAGACAATGGCTACGTCGGTTTTACCGGCCAGTAGTCCAGCGAGTTATCTCTTCTTTCAGGACAACTTCTCATGATGCAGTCTGCGTGCTTGCGGGAATGATCCCGCTTCATCTCCTCCTGGACGAGGACTCCAGGACTTTTCATCGGAGACGAGCAGAGAACATCGCCGGATCGGTTGCACGTAACATGGAACGTGTCACAACTATGGAACGATGGCAACGAGAATGGGATGAGAGTGTTCACGGTCGGTGGACATACCGTCTCATACCCGACGTCAACAGATGGATAAGTAGAAGATTTGGTGGTGTAGATTTCTTTCTTTCTCAGTTTCTTTCCAGCCATGGCTTCTACGCCTACCAGCTTCATCGGATGCAGTTAACGGGTTCGCCGCTATGCGATGCGTGCGAGGAACCTGAGGACGCCGAACACACGATATTCCATTGTGTACGTCATCGTGAATTAATCATCAGACTTCAGCATCAAGTCGACGAGGAGTTAACGCCGGAGAACATCATCGAAGTTATGTCTGCTAACAGATATAACTGGAGCATGGTTCATCAAGCAGTACGGACGATTATGATTCGACAACAACATCGACGACACGTCATCGAACGAGGCGAACGACGTGCTTTGCTCGCCAACATCCAGTTGGCCTTGCAGAGCAGCGACAGTGACGACGAGTAACGACAAGGATTCATCGTAGTTCATCGTAGCTTCATCGCCGAGGGCTAGACAGTGGCTAATCACCACTGTTGGAAGCCATTCGTTGCCTGGGATGATGGACATCCACCGCCCGAGTGACGTCGATACCCTAACGGGTGATCCACTCGGGGCCGGTTGAAGGCACGGAGGGGTTTTAGTGAGTAAGAATCTCACACTACCGGGGTTGATCACCCAGGTGTCTTATGCAAGATTTCCCCTTCGATAACAAAAAAAAAAAAAAAAAAAAAAAAAAAAAAAAAAAAAAAAAAAAAAAAGGTAGCCAAATGCGCCCGGCAAAGTCCGACCACCACCTCCACGCGGTGCCGGGCGGGGTAGGGGCCCGTCATTAAGTTGACGAGGCCCCGAGCTAACGGTGGCGGTGAAGACGGCGTTGAGCATGACAACGTCGCAGGGGAGGGTGTGGTGTTAAGTCGCCACACCCTACATTCTGTCAAGCGGGATACTGAACTCGAGAGGATAATACCTCTGCGCGGATTAGACTAGGGTACGGTTTATGGAATAACTAGGATGTACACGGGCTGGCGGATGAACCCGCCGAACCCTTAGTAAAGCAGGGTGAAACCTGCTTGAAACGGGGAGGGCTAAGGGGATTCTGTCACCGCTCTATTAAAACTTAGCAAGTCTTAGGTAGCGCTCCAAGACTGTCGCCATACGATACGCTCTATGGCAAATGCAGGTGTGGGTGGGTTCAGCCCCACTTTGCTCCGGTTCGGCACTGAGCCCGTCGTCTCATAAGGGCGCGGGCCAACCCTCGCGTGGAGCTCCCTGTTTCATAGCCACCCACGGAACCAAATAGGAGACTGCATAAACAGACGCGGATAGCGGGCCTGAGTTTGAGCCCAATAGAATGAGTAACACGAAAACTAAGAAGGTCAAAAAGACCAAGGGGGTTGACAAGAAAGATCCGGACCAAGCGTTCATGGATCTTCAAGATCGAATGGAGGCGATGCGTTTTGGGATAAGCAAGCTCGATGATGAGTCTTCCCATTTTACGCTAGTAACGGTAATGATGGACTTCCTCGATGAGGTTATGTCTGAATTTCGTAGATTTAGAGCCGTTAATCGCATGCAGCAGGTCCTCGACCGTCAAACGCAAACGTCGTTTGACGGTAACGATGGATTCGGGCCGCAAACGCGAAAAGGCAGAAGACCAGTGGCTGATGACCAACAGCCTGGTCCAAGTGGGTTGCAAAGGTTGCAACAACAACAACAACAACCATCGAGGTTGACCCCTGTTAGGGAAGCGGTGGAAAATATTCCAAGTCCGAGAAACGGACCGAATATTAATGAGGGTAGAATAAATAAGAGGAAGAAGAAGAGCAAGAAGAAGCAGAATAAGCCCAGGAAGCGGCCTGAGGCTCTGCTGATATCGGACTGCACTTCCGAGGAGCTGGCGAAGTTGCTCAAGGAAATGAAGCAGTCCGATGCTCTTAAATCGGTTGGAGAGACAATCTCTAAGGTCCGACGGGCCCAGAATGGAGGCATGTTGCTAGAATTGAAGCAGGGTAGTTCTGCTAGTGCAATTGCCCCAAAGGTTAAGGAAGCGGTGAAGGGCAAGGCGTCAGTGAGAACGCTAGCTCCTTCTAAAATGATTGAGATCATGCATCTCGATGAAATTACCACCCCAGAGGAGGTTGCGGAGTCTGTCAAAGCACAGCTCAACATCGAGATAGAAATAGATCGTATCAAAATGAAGAAAGGCCGCGCGGCCGGTACGCAGTGGGCACGGATCAACGTATCGCTGCCAGACTTTCAAAGCTTCCTGAATTTGGGAAAGCTGAAAGTTGGTTGGTCGATATGCCATATCCGTGAGGTAATGGAGGAGCAGAAATGCTATAAGTGTTGGAAGGTAGGCCATACGAGCTACCATTGTAGGGAACCAGACAGAAGTAATCTGTGCTGGAAATGCGGTTTGAGTGGACACAAGAAGCAAGCTTGTACCAACTCTGTCAAGTGTTTGGATTGCGGTACGAGGTCACAGAACCTTCACGCAACGGGCAGTTATATGTGTCCCCGTAGGCGAACGATTAGACCATAATGGTTAGGTTGCTACAACATAACCAGAATCATAGTTATGCTGCATTTCAATTAATGTGGCAAACGATTAGGGAAGAATCTGCGGATATAGTGTTGATTGCAGATCCGTATCTGGCAACAACCAACGTCAAAGTGTTACGCAATGACGATAACACAGCAGCGGTAGTGGTTAACGCGGACTTACCAGTTAAGGTAGTCAGTAAGGCTTTGAAGGGTTTAATGATAGTTGACATAGGTGATATGCGAGTGGTTAGCGTTTACGCGCCACCTAGATTTAGTATGGAAGAGTTCCAGAACATGTTGGATAACACGGTAATGGCCGTAACCGGTATCCACAAATTCGTTATCGGGGGGGACTTCAACGCTTGGTCAGTAAGTTGGAACAACCAACTTGGCGAGCGTGGAGAAACCCAGAAACGAAGAGGTGAGTTGGTTTTATCAACCTTTGCGCAGATTGACGCAATTTTATTGAACGACGGCAGCACCCCAACTTATGTTGGACCAGGGCGTACGTCAGTAGTTGATCTTACTTTTGCGAGCAGAACCGTAGCAAGATCATTTAAGTGGGAGGTGTTATCTAGCTATATGAACTCTGATCATCGTGCAATACGAATAGATCTTGAGACGCAAAGCGTGCGTAATCTGTCCCGACCCATAACGGGATGGAGCATCAAGTATTTTAGCAAAGATATATTTGAAGTTATGATGCAAGCCGCTTTTGAGACCGAGGTCACAACAAGCGAAGACTTAATGCGTATACTTGTCACGGCGTGTAATGCGACGATGACTAAACGTAAGAGGTACACTCCTAACAAGAGTGCATTTTGGTGGACGTTAGAGATTGAGGCACTTCGCAAAGAGTGCAAACACCGCGATCGATTAGCGCAAAGAGCTTTTAATACTGATCTCTATTCTACTTTTAGGGACGAGTTCAAGGTGGCACGGAATGCCCTCAAGCGATTGATCAAGCATACCCGACAGAGGAAGTGGAAAGAGTTCCTGGGAACAGCGAACAACGCATCATTTGGTATAGTATATCATACGTTCAAGAAAGTGGCCGAGGGTTCGATTGGACCCCGAACTATGACATTGGACGAGTTTAGGGAAGTGGTGAGCGAGCTTTTTCCTACTCACCCAAACACGGTGTGGCCTGATTATCGTATCGATCAGCCACGAGAGTTTGAAAGGGTAACTAATGATGAGATTCTTGCGGTTGCCAGGAGACTACCTAACAAGAAGGCGCCGGGACCAGATGGTATCCCGAATGAGGCGCTGAAAGTTGGTATGTTGACTGCAACCGATGCATTTTGCAGGGTTTACCAAGGCTGTTTAGAGAACGCGAAGTTCCCCGATGAGTGGAAAAGGCAGAGGTTGGTGTTAATACCGAAGCCGAACAAACCACCAGGGGAACCGGGTTCAGTTCGCCCCATTTGTCTACTAGACGGGGCAGGTAAAGGTCTAGAACACATCATAGTGCAACGGTTAAATGCACACATCGAGGAGGTCAACGGACTGTCTGACGACCAATTTGGTTTCAGAAGTCGTCGATCTACAGTTGATGCGATTCAACGGGTAGTGGACATTGTTTCGGTAGCTAGAAGTAGAAACAGATACAGTGGACGGTATTGTGCGGTTGTTACATTAGATGTTACTAATGCTTTTAACAGTGCTTCATGGTTGGCGATTGCAAATGCTTTACAGAGAATTAACACTCCTAAATATCTTTATGATATCATTGGTGATTATTTTAGGAATCGTGTGCTGATGTATGATACCACAGATGGACCGGCAGAGATTGCAGTCACATCGGGTGTACCTCAAGGCTCGGTACTTGGCCCAACGTTATGGAACCTCATGTACGACGGAGTCCTACGAGTTGCAATGGTGGAAGGGGCACGGATTATCGGCTATGCAGACGATATAGTATTGTTGGTGGAAGGTAATTGTGTTGATGATATTGAAATTCTCGTTTCCAGTCAGATTCGCATCATCGACAGATGGATGACCGACAACGGATTAAAGATAGCCCCGACCAAGACCGAGTTTATTATGGTCAGTTCCCATCAGAGGATACAGCATGGGGCTATCAGGGTAGGTGATCACGTAGTACATTCGTCACGCAGCTTAAAGTATTTGGGGATGGTCTTAGATGACCGCCTCGATTACACTTCACACATCAGGTATGCGGTGGAGAGAGCGACGAAGCTATGGACCACCTTGGTAAGGATGATGCCTAATAAGGCAGGTCCGAGTAGTAATGCTAGGCGAGCAATTGCTCTTACTGTTGTGGCGAAGGTCCGGTATGCCTCGCCCATTTGGTGTCATACCCTTAGATTTGCTAACCGTAGACAATGGCTACGTCGGTTTTACCGGCCAGTAGTCCAGCGAGTTATCTCTTCTTTCAGGACAACTTCTCATGATGCAGTCTGCGTGCTTGCGGGAATGATCCCGCTTCATCTCCTCCTGGACGAGGACTCCAGGACTTTTCATCGGAGACGAGCAGAGAACATCGCCGGATCGGTTGCACGTAACATGGAACGTGTCACAACTATGGAACGATGGCAACGAGAATGGGATGAGAGTGTTCACGGTCGGTGGACATACCGTCTCATACCCGACGTCAACAGATGGATAAGTAGAAGATTTGGTGGTGTAGATTTCTTTCTTTCTCAGTTTCTTTCCAGCCATGGCTTCTACGCCTACCAGCTTCATCGGATGCAGTTAACGGGTTCGCCGCTATGTGATGCGTGCGAGGAACCTGAGGACGCCGAACACACGATATTCCATTGTGTACGTCATCGTGAATTAATCATCAGACTTCAGCATCAAGTCGACGAGGAGTTAACGCCGGAGAACATCATCGAAGTTATGTCTGCTAACAGATATAACTGGAGCATGGTTCATCAAGCAGTACGGACGATTATGATTCGACAACAACATCGAAGACACGTCATCGAACGAGGCGAACGACGTGCTTTGCTCGCCAACATCCAGTTGGCCTTGCAGAGCAGCGACAGTGACGACGAGTAACGACAAGGATTCATCGTAGTTCATCGTAGCTTCATCGCCGAGGGCTAGACAGTGGCTAATCACCACTGTTGGAAGCCATTCGTTGCCTGGGATGATGGACATCCACCGCCCGAGTGACGTCGATACCCTAACGGGTGATCCACTCGGGGCCGGTTGAAGGCACGGAGGGGTTTTAGTGAGTAAGAATCTCACACTACCGGGGTTGATCACCCAGGTGTCTTATGCAAGATTTCCCCTTCGATAACAAAAAAAAAAAAAAAAAAAAAAAGGTAGCCAAATGCCTCGTCATCTAATTAGTGACGCGCATGAATGGATTAACGAGATTCCCTCTGTCCCTATCTACTATCTAGCGAAACCACAGCCAAGGGAACGGGCTTGGATGCACTAGCGGGGAAAGAAGACCCTGTTGAGCTTGACTCTAGTCTGGCATTGTAAGGCGATATAGGAGGTGCAGCATAGGTGGGAGGGCTTCCTCGTGGAGCTCGCCTCTGAGATACCACCACTCTTACTGTTGCCTTACTTACATGATTGGGTGGAACAAGCGCGGGCCCCAGGTCCGGATCGTGCGCGCACCTCCTCCGGGGGGCTGTGGCGGCGGTTCGCCTGCGCGCGCCCAATGCGCCGTGTTTCTCGCTCAGCGTCCAGTGTGTCGCTGGGTGGTGCCGCCGGGGAGACTGCATCGTAGCATCGTCGTGTGTAGCGTGTTACCCGCTTGTCCGACCGTGAGCCGTGGCCCGCAAGGGTACAAGCTTGCGTACGTCGGTGCATTCGTGGTGCACTGCTTCTGCGCGGTCGATCGTTTATGATGTCACGTTTGCCCCCGGTTCCGCGCGCCGCCCGGCTCGAAGACTCCTGGACAGGTCCTTTCGGTCCACGTCATGGACAGTGCCAGGTGCGGAGTTTGACTGGGGAGGTACATCTCCAAAACGATAACGGAGGTGTCCAAAGGTCAGCTCAGTGTGGACAGAAACCACACGCTGAGCATAAGGACAAAAGCTGGCTTGATCCCAACGTTCAGTACACTTCGGGACAGCGAAAGCTTGGCCTTACGATCCTTTTGGTTATAACGAGTTTTTAGCAAGAGGTGTCAGAAAAGTTACCACAGGGATAACTGGCTTTTTTTTTTTTTTTATAACGGGTTTCTTTATTTTATAGAATCCCTCACCCACCCCTACAATGTATACCCGCGAGGGTTTTTTTTGAAGGGGGTCCTGAGCCGTATTTGGCCAATCTGCAACCGTGCTTTTGCACCTTTCACTTTTATTCAAATTCAAATAAATTAAAATTCTTTTACTCCTATCGTACTCCAGTCGGAGTCTTCTGGTTCAGCTTTCGCTGCTTCTACTGCAGCGCTGTGAATCTAGCGGGAGGCAACTTCCGCCTCGACCGCTGCCACTTGTTCAGCAGCGCTTAGGCCACCGTCTTCGACTACTGCTGCAGCCTCCTCCACCTGTTGCGATGTCTCACGAGACGGTCCGTCAGCGTGTTCCGCGATTGCTCGGCCGTCATCGTCATCGCTTCTTGCCCGGCTGGACACTCCGAGGAGCCGACGGTTTCGCCTCCTCTCTCTAAACCGCGCTTGCCGTTCACGAAGCGCTGCACGTCGCTGAGCGGTGCGTGGTGAAGCCGGTGGGGTTGGGGGAAGTCCAGCTCGACGTTCTTCCCGCCGACGTGCTGTTGCTGCTCGCCGGTTGGCGTTTCGTCTCACGTTTCGGGCCCGTCGCACCTCGGCGCGTTGAGCCTCTAACTGAATCACGTCGTCGGTATGGTGCTCGATGACGTGAACCGCCAGTGCTGCCCGCTCCTCGTCCCACGCTCGCTGCAGCTGGGCCGTTATCTGCTTAGCAGCTTCGCATATACGGCTCCAGCTCTCGGCATCGCGCAGCAAATGCCGCTGGAGGGTGTCAGGACAGACAGGGTCTGGACCCCCTCGCCTAGTAGCTCCTGACGTACCGCAGCGAATCGTGGACACTCGAAGAACGCGTGCTCCGCCGTTTCTGGGACGCCGACGCACAACTGGCAGTCTGGGGACGACGTGAATCCATTATGGCACAGGTAGTCACGGAAAAATCCGTGTCCGGACAGAACCTGCGCCAAATGAAAAGTCATGTCTCCATGTTTCCTAGACTGCCAGTCACCGACCGATGGGATGACACGGTGCGTCCACCGCGTGTGCCGGCTAGCATCCTGTTGCAGTGCGTCGGCATCCCATTCCTTCTGCCAGCAGTCGATGGTAAACTGCCTCTCAGTCGCCCGGATGTCCTCCTTCGTTGCAGCACGGTCTGGAGCAAGGAGTTGTTGATGGACCCGGGCATCCTCGTTGATGAGGTGGCATATCGGTACGAGTCCAGCGAGCAGGGTGGCCGTCTCATACCTGACGGTACGGAATGCCCGTGCCACCCTGATGGCGGCTCTTCGCTGTACTCGTTGCAGCATCCGTCGGCACTCACGCACCCGAGTTGCCTCAGCCCAGACGGGAGCAGCATACCGCATCACCGATTCTGCCACATACGCCAGCAGCCTTGACTTGGCCGTCCTGGGGCCGCTGTGGTTTTGCATGAGGCGCGTTACAGCTGCCACCACGCGCGACGCCTTTTCCGTGACGTTGGTGACATGGTCTCGCCATTTCAGGTGATCTTGGAGCTGCACGCCCAAGTACCTGATGCTCCTAGACGACTTGATTTCCACGTCACCAACGCGAAATGTCACCTGCGGTGGAGTCTTCTTACTCGAAATCAGGACGGCTTCAGTCTTGGCTGGGGCCAACTCCAGACCGTGCTGTTGCATCCAACGTTGGACCTGGTCAACGGCCTCCTCTGCTCTCGCGCGAACCTCGTCGGTGGTGGTAGCAGGAACCAGCAGCGCCAAGTCATCCGCGTAACCGATGATTTCGACGTCGGGAGGAAGCGGCACATGCAGCACCCCGTCATACATTATGTTCCACAAAGTGGGGCCCAGAATGGACCCCTGTGGAACACCGGCGGTAACATGCCGTACGACGGGGCCTTCGCTCGTGTCGAAGTATAGCATGCGATCTTCGAAGTAGCTCCGAAGCATCCGTTGGAGGCCGGTTGGGACACCTTTGCCTGAAGGGCGCTGGCAATGGATTGCCAGCTGGCCGTGTTGAACGCGTTCTTCACGTCCAACGCCACAACAAGCAAGAATCGGTTATCCCGGCCGTTCGTTCGCCCAAACGACATGGCGGTGCGGCCGGCCTCAACAACGCGCTGAATGGCGCTCACTGTCGATCGTCCTCGACGAAATCCGAACTGCCGGTCCGACAGTCGGGGTGAAGACGGCTCCTCGAGATGGTCGTTGAGGCGGTTCAGTATGAGGCGCTCCAATACCTTCCCCAGAGCGTCGAGCATGCAAAGGGGTCGGTACGAACTGCTCTCTCCCGGAGGCTTCCCCTGCTTCGGCAGCAACACCAGTCTTTGCCTCTTCCACTGTGCCGGGAACGTAGCGCGGTTGAGGCAATCCTGGTACAGGACCCGGAAGACCTCCGGGAACATGGTGATTGCCGTCTTCACCGCCGCATTCGGGATGCCATCGAGCCCTGGTGCTTTGCGGCTCGCCATCTGACTCGCGATTAGCAGCAGCTCGTCGTCAGTAACAGGTGCTACACCCGCCGCAGTTGTTGCTCCCTCGTCGTTTCCCGCGTTGCTCTGCTGCGACCAGTCACAGGGCGGATGCTCAGGGAAGAGGTCGGACACAATGCGTTCGAGGACGACCCGGTCCGCTTCTGAAGGCGTCCGACTGCCCCGGAGCCGGGACATGACGACCCGATATCCTGCCCCGAACGCATTCTCTTCTGCAATTTCGATCAGCTCCTGGAACAAGTTCCGCTTGCTAGCTCGAATTGCTCGACTGAGCTCCGCCCTTGCTGTCCTGTGCTCAGCTGCTGCTATGCTGCGCTCCTCCAAATCAGCCGTCCGCAGCATCCGGTCACGGGCAACCTCGCAGTTGTTCCTCAGGCGAGCCAGGAGGGAGACCACCAAAATGTGTTACGATGCGGGTCTTGGTGCAGTCGGGTAACCCGCTGCATTGTCTCATCGCAGGCCTTCAACATGACTGCGATCATACCCTCCTGGGTCGATGCGCGTTGGACAAAGTCCGCAGCGAACAGCGCCTCGAGGAATGATGTAGCAGAAAACTGCGAGGTCTTCCATCTACGGCCAGCGTGACGCACACGCCTCTGGCTAGCGGAAGCACCCTGCCGCGACGACGGTTGCCGCTGATGTTGCTGTTGCTGCTGTTGCGATGGCTGCTGCTGCTGCTGCTGCTGCTGAAGTGACTGCTGCTGCTGCGCAGAGGACTGTTGCGCTGGCTGCTGCTGGTCCTGCAGTTGCTCGGGCGATGCTGGTGTTCCTCCCACGGTGTAGAGGACATAGCGGTGGTCTGATGCGGTGTAGCGTGTACTCACGATCCACGTATCTGGGCGAGCAATCGACGGGCTTGCGAACGCCAAGTCAATTATGCTCGGGAGAGCCACCCCGTTGCCGTCGAACGTGAATTCTCGACCTTGGTTTATCACGCTCAAGCCAAGCTGCTCCACCATAGCGTGCAGCTCTTCCCCGCGGTTGCAAGTCCTCGGATTGCCCCACTCCTCATGTCTGGCGTTAAAATCGCCGGCGACGACGACTTGAGGGTGGGAGAAGGCTTCGAGTTCTATGGCTTCAATGAAGCGCTCGAACTCGGCGAGGCTGAGGCTTGGTGGAGCATAGCAGCTTATGAAGGTCACTCCGCCAATCTGCGCTGCTACCAGCCCCGAGCTTCGCTGCACCACACGCGCTGAATTGGTAGCTCACCGACAGCTACCACCGCTACCGTCCGGCAGCTGCTGAATGCCCACCGGCCGTTATTCTCTGGTGGACGCAGAACATCAGAGAGGATGAGCACGTCTGCTTTCTCCTCTCTGGCAGCTTGTAGCACCAGATTCTGGGCATCACGGCCATGGCCCAGATTCGCCTGCAAGACTTTTAGGACCGGAAGCATCGCTGAGCCGAACGAGCACATTCGCTGTGTCCTATGTGGTGAGCGCCACCACACAGTGCACACTTCGCCTCATTTTGGCAGGATCGTGCTTTGTGTCCGTCTAGTCCGCAACGGATGCACATATTCTGCCGATCTGCAGTGGAACGGCAGTTCGACGCAATGTGGCCCATCTCCAGACAGCGGAAGCATCGCTGACGCTCTGGAGGGGTTGGTGGAGCTGCACGTACCTTGCTAACGCAGTCGCACAGGAACAGTTTAAGTCCTTCCAACTGCCGAGCTGATTTCGCTGGTAGCCGGATTCGTGCTCGCTTCGACCCATCTGGAAGTTCCCAAATGCTGGTGGAAACTACTCCAGCACTTGCGCCAATCTTCTCATCGAGGGCAGCAATGATGTCCTCCTCCGCAGCGAGGGGATCGATGTCGGATACGAGCAGCTCACCCATTTCGGTGACAAGCCGACTTACGCCTGCGTCACCGATAATCTTGCGGACGCCATCAAGCATAAGTGGGGCATTTGCCGTCTTGCTTAGTTCCATGCGTAGCAGTCTGGCATGGGTTCGGCGACCCTGCTTGATATGCCCTTTCATGACACAGTAGGCCGGGTCGAGACGGATGGCTTTGCGCACCTTGTCGTAAATGCCATCCCAGGTTTCGCCTTCGCTGGGTGACACCTCGATGATGTCAGGCCTCGGCTTTCGCTTACGCTGTAGCTGCTGCTGCTGCTGCATACGCTCCTGCTGTTGCTGCTGCGAGCCAGCGACCGCCTGTCGCTGTGGCTGACGTTGCTGCTGCTGCTGTTGATGCTGCGCGATACCGACTGCCTGTCGCTGTAGCTGACGCTGCTGCTGCTGCTGTTGCGGCTGCTGCTGGGAGCGTGGCTTACCCGTAGCTTTGCCGCGATATCTACGCCGCACGACCTCGCTGTAGGTCAACTCCGGCACGACGTCTCCGCGGACGGCAGTCGATGCCTCGTTACGCGGCGGCATGACTGCACGCGACGTCGACGCGCGGGGCTGCTCCTGCTCTTGCTGGTTCCGCTGCTGCTGTTGTTGTTGCTGCTGCGGCTGCGCAGAGGATCGGCGTGGCAACGGAGTTGGAGGTTGACGCGAGCTAGCTGACGGTTGTCCGCCGGCAACCTTTGCTGCCAGTAAGGAGTTTAGAACGTCTCGGTCGCGCTGATGTGCGGCGGCGAGCTTCTCCATTTGCGCCTCCAGCTTTTCTTCACGGCGCTTCGCCTCCTCCTTCTCCTCCTGTAGCAGTTGGCACATGCCAGTTATCTGCTCCGAGAGGCGAGAATTTTGCTCCTTCATTTCCAAATTCTGCTCCTCTAGCCGCTGAATTGTTGCCTTAAGCAACTCGAGCTCCGGTGTGGTCGAGGCGGCCTTGGATGCCACGGCGGGCTTGTTGTTGCCTGTGACACTGACCCTAGGCAGCGCCACTCGAGGCTCGGTCACAAACAGCTTCGAGCCGGATGCCAAGCTGCTACGGCAGTCCACAGAGACTGACCTCGCACTCGCGCGCGTTGACATCCCGGATGATGCCATCATCTTTGCCGACTTTCAGGTTGGTGGGTTAAATAACCCTGGGGGTCGATGTGACCCCGGGGGTCGGTTGACCCCGGGGGGTCGAGATGACCCCAAGTATGCAGCGCCGTCTAGCTGGTGTTCTGCCGCTCAATCGCTGCTGTAGAATCCTTCTTCCACGCTGGTTTTCCACTATGGTCCGACTTGCGACCCCCCTGGTGGGCTGGGGGAGGGGTGGCAGGTGGCGAAAAATTACGAGAGGGTGCGTCGCTCACGTGGGGAATGGATCCGCACCAATCCCGAATTTTTCCGGCACTTTTCACGTCCAAATTGCGCTGCCCGCTTTTTCGACCCTTTTTGAACCTATTTTAGGGATTTTTCACCGGGAGCGGGGGAGGGGGGAGGGGGGGAAATTATTTTCGCGTGTTTTGTTTTATCGCCCTCTATCACCCCGCAGCTTCGCCGATTTTTTTTCTAATTTTTCGAAAAAAAAAAATTCGAAAAATTCGAGCAGTTTTCGAGTTGCTCGAACTACTCGAATCGAGCAAATTCGAGCTGCCGCGGGCACTACACTTCTTCCCCGAATTTTCTGCGCACTTTTTGTAAACTCGAGCACTTTTCGAGCAATAACGGACTTTTCAAATTTTTGCCCCTTGGGAACTGCTCCCCGGACAAAATTTGTCCCTTGGGTATTATAGAACTGTCACCAAGAAACGTCAAAAATTTTTTCACGATTTTCACAAATTTTTGATGCAATCTTATTGTACGCATAAAAACAAGCACAACGGTGAAAACCGCACACGAATCCGAGCAAAACTCGCGGAGTTATTCGCGATTTGCTATTTATTTCGATTTTTCCGAAAGCACGTGCTCCGGCGGTAGCACCCCGACACTTTTATTTTCTCGTTTTTCACCGATTTTCGTTCTGTTTTTTTTTAAATTCACGTTCAGCGTCACTACGCGCACCTTTAAAATCACATCCGGCACGAATCCGTGCGTTTTTCACTGAGTTATTCACATTCAAAGTTCCCCATACAAATTGTATGGGGATGTAAACACACTTTTATGCACTTTAAACTTCTCAAAACGTCTCGAAAACACTTTAAAACGCTTTAGAAGCGTCGAATTATCCAGAATCGAGTGTTTCCGGCGCCGAAATCACACAGTTTTGCGCATTTTTCCACACCCGGAAATTTGGTACTACCGGGGGGGGGCAAATGTACACAGAACAACACGAATTTTTTAAAGCGCAAAAATCACAGAAATTCGACCAAATAACACTATCTATAGGTAAATTGGGTGCTCTGAACACGATTTTGAGGGTTTCAGAGCGATCCGAGGCCGTTTACACACTTTTTGCACACTTTGTCGGAGCGTGTTTACATACGTCTGTACCCGACGGCTACTCGATGAACACTACAGGGATAACTGGCTTTTTTTTTTTTTTATAACGGGTTTCTTTATTTTATAGAATCCCTCACCCACCCCTACAATGTATACCCGCGAGGGTTTTTTTTGAAGGGGGTCCTGAGCCGTATTTGGCCAATCTGCAACCGTGCTTTTGCACCTTTCACTTTATTCAAATTCAAATAAATTAAAATTCTTTTACTCCTATCGTACTCCAGTCGGAGTCTTCTGGTTCAGCTTTCGCTGCTTCTACTGCAGCGCTGTGAATCTAGCGGGAGGCAACTTCCGCCTCGACCGCTGCCACTTGTTCAGCAGCGCTTAGGCCACCGTCTTCGACTACTGCTGCAGCCTCCTCCACCTGTTGCGATGTCTCACGAGACGGTCCGTCAGCGTGTTCCGCGATTGCTCGGCCGTCATCGTCATCGCTTCTTGCCCGGCTGGACACTCCGAGGAGCCGACGGTTTCGCCTCCTCTCTCTAAACCGCGCTTGCCGTTCACGAAGCGCTGCACGTCGCTGAGCGGTGCGTGGTGAAGCCGGTGGGGTTGGGGGAAGTCCAGCTCGACGTTCTTCCCGCCGACGTGCTGTTGCTGCTCGCCGGTTGGCGTTTCGTCTCACGTTTCGGGCCCGTCGCACTTCGGCGCGTTGAGCCTCTAACTGAATCACGTCGTCGGTATGGTGCTCGATGACGTGAACCGCCAGTGCTGCCCGCTCCTCGTCCCACGCTCGCTGCAGCTGGGCCGTTATCTGCTTAGCAGCTTCACATATACGGCTCCAGCTCTCGGCATCGCGCAGCAAATGCCGCTGGAGGGTGTCAGGACAGACAGGGTCTGGACCCCCCTCGCCTAGTAGCTCCTGACGTACCGCAGCAAATCGTGGACACTCGAAGAACGCGTGCTCCGCCGTTTCTGGGACGCCGACGCACAACTGGCAGTCTGGGGACGACGTGAATCCATTGTGGCACAAGTAGTCACGGAAAAATCCGTGTCCGGACAAAACCTGTGCCAGATGGAAAGTCATATCTCCATGTTTCCTAGACTGCCAGTCGCCGACCGATGGAATTACACGGTGCGTCCACCGCGTGTGCCGGCTAGCATCCTGTTGCAGTGCGTCGGCATCCCATTCCTCCTGCCAGCAGTCGAACAGGGATAACTGGCTTGTGGCCGCCAAGCGTTCATAGCGACGTGGCTTTTGATCCTTCGATGTCGGCTCTTCCTATCATTGTGAAGCAAAATTCACCAAGCGTAGGATTGTTCACCCTTTCAAGGGAACGTGAGCTGGGTTTAGACCGTCGTGAGACAGGTTAGTTTTACCCTACTGGTGTGTGCTTATAGTCGCTATCTTAACGGAATTCCTGTGCAGTACGAGAGGAACCACAGGTACGGACCACTGGCTCAATACTAGTCCGACCGGACTTTGGTATGACGCTACGTCCGCTGGATTATGCCTGAACGCCTCTAAGGTCGTAGCCAATCCGAGCTGATAGCGCTTCTCAAACCCATTAGGTGTTCGGAAGCTAGCGGGCCTAACAACCCTCTGAGATCCGTTGGAGTCTGCGTCTGCAGCCCGGCGTCTCATCCCGCTATACCTAGGCCGCAATGAGTGGAGTTCGCTGCACGTGTTAGTACCGTAACTGGGAACGCCGTTGGCTTGAGCTCTGCCCAACGTGGATATACCTAGTTTCGACACCTATCAACCGCCCGCAAACGACGGGACTTCAGGCTGGGAGCTGCGAGTTGTAGAGATGCGTTCGCATCGATCCTCTCAGGCGACCCATGCTTGGTGGTTTGTCCGTGTGCCCCTTCCTCGATGTGCGCAAGCTCGTCTTGGTCTGGGGACCACGTCGACACAGGGGATACTCTTGTGAGAGCATGAGTGTACTAAGTTGAGTGTAGCAAGGGAACGCGTGCCCCTTCCTCGTTGGCGTAACTAACCATCTTGGTCTGGGGACCGTGGTACCGTGCTCTGGTGAAGCTTGGTGCGTGCTCCTTCCTTGTCAGACGAGTGACTTGACCTGGTCTGGAGACCGTTCCTTTATACTAGTGGACAAGAGTTGGCTACTTCCGTGTCAGACGAGTGACTTGACATAGGATGGAGAAGGACACTTAACACTAATGAGCTTGTCGGCGTGCCTCGTTCTCGACTTGATTGTCTTGATGTGAGGACCGTGCGGACCACACCAGTAAGCTTACACATGCTCGTTACAAGTTGTATAAGTTGACCCGTTTGGCCCGGTTGCCTTGCACATGATGGTGTTGACCATGTTCGGTTAACAACAGGTCGTGTGTCGAGGTGGTCGGCCTTGGTAGTAGGATGTTTTGTGCATGTGACGTGTTGACCTGGTTTGGTCGGTGTGTCGTCGTGTACGAGATGACCTACTTACCCGTCAGTTTTCCAAGTTGTATCATGTGTTGACTTAGTTGACGTGTCATGTGCTTGGATGATTAGCGTACGGGTCATGTATGGTGCGCTTGCTTCAGTTGAAGGGATGTACTAGTACAGTTGTGTTAATTGTTTATTTCACGATCTGGTCTTTTGGCTGGATCGTGAAAAAAACGCTAAGTCCCAAATCCTGAACTCGAGAAGAAAGCGCCAATGACAGCGTTTTTGACTGGAGCTCCCTAGCATTCGGCTTTTTCTACTTTGAAGGGATGCACTGTTGTATGAATTGTTTATTCACGAACTGGTCGTTTGATTGGATCGTGAAAAAAAAACGCTCAGTCCCAAATCCTGAACTCGACAGGAAAGCGCTGATTGCAAACATTTTGACTGGAAGTCCCTTGAAAATGGCGTTTGCGTTATTGGCATTATGTGGCACGTTTATTGTGGCTAGAACATTAATTATTCACCAAATGGCACCAAAGCTTGGCAAAAGTCGCGAAACACTCCTATCTCGACGCACCAGCAATCGCAACTTGATGCAAAATAAATTGCACGAGCTAATGATACTTGTACCATGCACAGTACACCGTACCAAAATATACCCCTGAAAGTGTGCAATTTGGTGCTACCCTAGGGAATATGTATGGGGAAGCCTAGCTACGTGTGTCGCACGTTCCAAGTTGCATGGACGTCGAACAGAGGCATGCAAAAGCACCTATCTAGGGAATTACTCTACGTTCTAGTAGCAAGTGCGAGTTTCCGGTCCAGCACGGCAGTACGCCTGCACGCATACACTCCATGTACCAAAAATGTACCAACCTAGGCGTTGCTCAGTAGCTTTTGGCGGCACATAGAAAAAGTATTCGAGTTCAGATTTTTGGGACTTAGCGTATTTTTTAAAACTAATAACGAAAATTAAATTTTAAATCGGTAAACGGCTAGGAGTAGCTCAGTAGCAACGTGGCAAAAGTATTCGAGTTCAGATTTCTAGGAAGTAGCGTATTTTTCAATCATAATAAACCGAATCAAACATAACAATGATGAAACTTACACCACGTCCCAAGGTTGTGCACAATACGTAACGATAAAGTGCTGGCGAGGTTAGAGGTGCACCAAAATTGTGTACAGATCAGGGAAAGTACTCTACGTTCCTATGATTTGGGTGAAAAGTGTTGATTAACTGCTTGTTAGAATAGACAGTTGCTTATCATACACATCGCAAACGAACACCCCTTAGTGAGCATTAGCAAAAGTCAATGGCACAAAGCAAATGCAATACAAACTGATCAAGTACATTAAAGAACGCTACGTACCAGGACTTCTTTCCAAGAATGGTGTCCGCGACGGGAGGGCAAGCGTCCTTCCCAGGTTTTCCTAGTAAACCTTGTATGGTAAACATACCCAAGCGTGTCTGTAAGCACGCAACGAAAGTCACGAACGGGCACATACCTAGGGAATGTACTCTACGTACTTGGACTTTTGTCCAAGAATGGTGTCCGCGACGGTCGGGCACTGCGACGCAATAACCAAATCCTAAGATTGTAACTTTAGTGTGCACAAACATAAACATTGACGCGTTCGCTCGGGCTGCGCCGTCCGTGTTGAACACAAATGTGGGTGATTATATGCGTGGAGGGACAAAAACATACGAGGAGGAGACAGTTTTCTGCACGATGTGCACAGAGCTCATTTCGTCGTCCCGGGCGAATGGAAAAACACAAACATCGCGAGTATCGTTCTAGGTTTCTGTCTATAAAAGGGCAGGCCAAAAGGTGACCGGTTGAGATAAGCATTTTAAGCATACAAACACTTTATTGGAACTTTTGATACAAAAACAAGGTACGTACATGTAGGTTGTACCAACATGGACATCTATGAACGCGTACGCTCGGGCTGCGCCCTCCGTCTTGTACTTTCCCTGATCGGTACACAGTTTTGGTGCACTGCTATTCCGACCGGCAACTTGTACCAACATAGACATCCATGAACGCGTACGTAGTGTACTTTCCCTGATCGGTACACAATTTTGGTGCACGGCATAAGAAAAGAGCTAAAATGGTCAAACTCAATCCATTTCAACAATAGATAGTCGATAGTAGCTGTGCCGATGAAGTAGGGCACGATGCAAGTTAATGTTGTTTAATGAATAACATGTCCGCCATACATTTCAGTACAAATTTGCTCGGTCAGACCTACAAAGTGCTATATCTCGAATACGAGGCGTCGGACTGGGGGTTGTAGAACAATTTTAAGTTCGTCTAATGATTCTACATCCGATTCTGGATAGCGGTTTTTGACCACTTTTCAACATTTTGTGACACCTCGAACCTAAGGGCAGCTCCCTAGCTTTTTTCAAAAATGTGCACCGAACGGGCCGGAGAGCTCGTGAGGCTCAAAACATGTTTTTCGCTAAAACCCCTCAAAACGTGTCAAGAACGCACCCTAGCTCTTGTTTTTCAAAAGTTATGGCCATTTAAAGTGAGACGGTTTTTTGCTTCAAAATAGCTTTTTCACCCACCCCTGTGGTTATGGATGAAATTTTGACCCGAAAAAAAAAATCCGAATTTCGACCAAACAACATCGGTTTTAGAGGAATACATTTCCTTTCTAATGGTGCAAAACTACGTCTCTAGCTCTTGTTTTTCAAAAGTTATGGCCGTTTAAAGTTAGACGTTTTTGCTTCAAAATAGCTATTTTACCCGTCCCTATGGCCATGCTTTAAATTTTCACGAAAATGCCAGGTCAGACCTAGGGCGGGCCATATCTTGAATACTAAACGTCGCAGACATTGGTCGTAGAACAATTTTAAGTTCGTCTAATGATTCTACATCCGATTCTGGATAGCGGTTTTTGACCACTTTTCAATATTTCGTGACACCCCGAACCTAGGGGCAGCTCCCTAGCTTTTTTTCAAAAATGTGCACCGAGCGGGCCGGAGAGCTCGTGTGGCTCAAAACATGTTTTTCGCTAAAACACCTCAAAACGTGTAAGGAACGCACCCTAGCTCTTGTTTTTCAAAAGTTATGGCCATTTAAAGTCAGACGGGTTTTGCTTCAAAATAGCTATTTTACCCGTCCCTATGGCCATGCTTTAAATTTTCACGAAAATGCAAGGTCAGACCTAGGGCGGGCCATATCTTGAATACTAAACGTCGCAGACATTGGACGTAGAACAATTTTAAGTTCGTCTAATGATTCTACATCCGATTCTGGATAGCGGTTTTTTGACCACTTTTCAATATTTTGTGACACCCCGAACCTAGGGGCAGCTCCCTAGCTTTTTTTCAAAAATGTGCACCGAACGGGCCGGAGAGCTCGTGTGGCTCAAAACATGTTTTTCGCTAAAACACCTCAAAACGTGTAAGGAACGCACCCTAGCTCTTGTTTTTCAAAAGTTATGGCCATTTAAAGTCAGACGGGTTTTTGCTTCAAAATAGCTATTTTACCCGTCCCTATGGCCATGCTTTAAATTTTCACGAAAATGCAAGGTCAGACCTAGGGCGGGCCATATCTTGAATACTAAACGTCGCAGACATTGGACGTAGAACAATTTTAAGTTCGTCTAATGATTCTACATCCGATTCTGGATAGCGGTTTTTGACCACTTTTCAATATTTTGTGACACCCCGAACCTAGGGGCAGCTCCTAGCTTTTTTCAAAAATGTGCACCGAACGGGCCGGAGAGCTCGTGTGGCTCAAAACATGTTTTTCGCTAAAACACCTCAAAACGTGTAAGGAACGCACCCTAGCTCTTGTTTTTCAAAAGTTATGGCCATTTAAAGTCAGACGGGTTTTTGCTTCAAAATAGCTATTTTACCCGTCCCTATGGCCATGCTTTAAATTTTCACGAAAATGCAAGGTCAGACCTAGGGCGGGCCATATCTTGAATACTAAACGTCGCAGACATTGGACGTAGAACAATTTTAAGTTCGTCTAATGATTCTACATCCGATTCTGGATAGCGGTTTTTTGACCACTTTTCAATATTTTGTGACACCCCGAACCTAGGGGCAGCTCCCTAGCTTTTTTCAAAAATGTGCACCGAGCGGGCCGGAGAGCTCGTGAGGCTCAAAACATGTTTTTCGCTAAAACACCTCAAAACGTGTAAGGAACGCACCCTAGCTCTTGTTTTTCAAAAGTTATGGCCATTTAAAGTGAGACGGTTTTTTGCTTCAAAATAGCTATTTCACCCGTCCCTATGGCCATGCTTTAAATTTTCACGAAAATGCAAGGTCAGACCTAGGGCGGGCCATATCTTGAATACTTAACGTCGCAGACATTGGTTGTAGAACAATTTTAAGTTCGTCTAATGATTCTACATCCGATTCTGGATAGCGGTTTTTTGACCACTTTTCAATATTTTGTGACACCTCGAACCTAAGGGCAGCTCCCTAGCTTTTTTCAAAAATGTGCACCGAACGGGCCGGAGAGCTCGTGTGGCTCAAAACATGTTTTTCGCTAAAACACCTCAAAACGTGTAAGGAACGCACCCTAGATGATAGAAAGTGCAATCAGAATATCAATCGACAACTTTGTTGGGGGTACCATTTTTACTCTACGGGCCAGTAGCTTAGGCGCGCCAACAGCGCTTTCCTTTCGGGTTCCCATTTTTTGCCCTCCTGGGATTATGATCATTTGCTCATTGCCTACTATAGGGAGGGTACCTTGCTACGAGGTCAAACATGAAGATTGCACCAAATCGTAGTTTTTACCTCTATTTAGTCGTAGGAGCATGGTTTGCAGTGGCAGTGGGTCATTAAGCCCCCGTTTGGGTCATACGTCCCCTCCACGATAAAAATCGTCGTATGCCTATAGTCCGAACTAATGAAGCAAAAGTGGTGTCTGGTGGGTTCTGCCGATGATTTTAACCTATGATTTTGAGCTTCCACCCTATCAAAACGTTCCCTGGAGCAGTACATCACGGGTCTACGGACCCAAAGACTTCGTCGTGATGGTTTCTAGTAAAAAGTTGTAACAGCTAAGGGTTTTGAATACGCGTATATTAACCATTGCTTGAAACTAAGCTTCGTTGTCTTTAAACTCTGCAAGACCAATCGAACTTCTTAGGGAAACCCGAAGGATTCACGCTAAGCTCGATGAGCTATTATGGGTAGTGGTGTATGATCTGGTGTTCCTTGGATCTAATCCAATGAATAAATTTATGAGGGTATATATGGTGCAGGGCACAAAGCGTGATGAAACCGGGTCTCCCTACCAAATGTGGCATATTTTTTCCCTGAGAGCGAAGCTCAGACCCACGTAGGGGAGAGCGAAGTGGAACTTAAATGTTCTATGCAGCAAATGTTCGCCATGCGGATAAACAAGTTGGAATAGTTCAATGTAGTGTAATGCAAACACGAATCGCAAATAACGATACGGGACCCAGAAGCAATTCTGCGGATCCCTCGGGGGAGTGGTGAGTTGATATAAATTAGAGGTGAAAGTCCAAGTTGTTCGAGCTCCGGCTCGGCAGCCGATACGAGGTTCCTGTTGGGCTTTGTACATCGCGCAGAGGCGCCGTTCGGTTCTAGCAATGATTCCCGCCACCATGTTCCATGCGTGCAGAGATCCGTTAGAGCTCGTTCAATGTGTCCCGCCGTGATTACGAAAAGTCCAACAGTTGACCAAGTTGGGGGTGCGTCAAGTAAACGCGCAGAGATGCCGTTCGGTTTAGAGCAATGTCTCCCGTATCACGTTGGAGTTCTTCCACTTGTGCGGAGAGATCGCTGAACCGTTCAATGTGTCCCGTCGTGGTGTGCTTGTACCGAACACTTAGGATACACCATGCTTTGTTGGTTTGGGATAGGAGTGGTCGCGCAACTGCCTCCACGCCGCAAAGTGCCAGTTCGGATTGAAGGTCAACTTTAGCCGTTCAATGCATCAGTCGGTGGGTGTTCAGATGGCATCACAACTTCCCCTAGGTGCTTAAGTTGGTTGGGTTGTAAAACATGTGCACATGCGCAGAGTATCGTGCGTACTAGCAAAGTCTCCCGTCACGGTGGTTATGAATGAGTTCCATTCAGTGCAGAGAGATCGTTAGTGCGTGCAATGTGTACCAGTCGATGTGTCGTACCGGAATACAACCCCGCTTAGAGGCCCGTCGCTCGAAGAGGACAAGCAAGAGTGCGCAGAGTGCCGTACTGGCCTAGCAATGTCTCCAGACAGACGTAGGAACACCCGACGCAGTGCAGAGAGTAGATCCGCTAGCCGTGTGCAATGCATCCGACGTTGTCTGCTTGTGCAGTCTATCGAGTGGCGCCAACGACGCTCCGGCGTCACAGAACAAATCTCGGTGGTCACGGGGACTTGCGCCTCGCGTGATCAAGAGTGTAGTTCGTGTTCAAGCAATTGACTCGAATTCTGGTTGATCCTACCAGTGATATACGCTCGTCTCAAAGGTTAAGCCATGCATGTCTAAGTACAAGCTTCCTAGAAAGTGAAACCGCATAAGGCTCAGTATAACAGCTATAATTTACAAGATCCTCATCCAAACAGTTACTTGGATAACTGTGGAAAAGCCAGAGCTAATACATGCATTATGCCGGGACTGTTGGCCTCCGGGTCGGCGGAACTGGTGCACTTATTAGTTAAACCAATCGCCTCCGGGCGCTTTGAGTTGAAATCTGGATAAGGATGCCGATCGTACGGTCGCTTGCGACTGACGACAGATCTTTCAAATGTCTGCCCTATCAACTATTGATGGTAGTGTAGAGGACTACCATGGTTGCGACGGGTAACGGGGAATCAGGGTTCGATTCCGGAGAGGGAGCCTGAGAAATGGCTACCACATCCAAGGAAGGCAGCAGGCGCGTAAATTACCCAATCCCGGCACGGGGAGGTAGTGACGAGAAATAACAATATTTTTATTTTATTTTATTTTATTTTTTATTTTATTAATTGCTCGGCCACGTTGGGTTACAGCAATAGTGCTTACTGACTATAGTATACAATTATTCACGAAGGAGTTGGAAGGAGTTTATGGTACGGAAAAGGAGCGAAGACGGGATCGGTAGACAGGATAGGATATGTTGAAATCGAACAGATCAGAAGTACTATTAAAAGACGACATAGCTCTTACAAAAGGCTCATTGCGAGCAAAACGTGTACGACATATAGGTAACTGGAGACGAAAACGATAACGTAAGGTGCGACAAGGTGCATACAAATGTAAGCGCGACAGAAGTGAAGGAGTATCAATCGTATTGAGCAATATGCCAGCGACGAAAGAAGCCTGAGCGACCGAGAGGCGGTGCTCCAACTTGGCAAGGCCTAATAGAGTGCATCTATCGTCATACGAAGGAAGCGGAATAGAGTGATAACCCAGCGACCTACGAAATACGATCCTTGTAAAACGTCTCTGGATCCTCTCAATCCTTTGGAGCAGAGATAGTTGAACAGGAGACCAGATGACACAGGCATATTCCAGTACGGAACGGACCCAACAACAATAAAGGGACTTAAGACAAAAAGGATCACGAATTTCAGTGGACATGCGACAAATATAACCAAGACTTTTGTTGGCCTTGTTGATGACATAGTCCGTGTGCTCCTTGAAAGAAAGACTCGGGTCAAAGAAGACGCCAAGATCCTTAGACAAGGACGCACGGGGAATAGGGGCATCACAGACACTATAAGCATGAGTTATACTTGTAGAAGATCGGAAGAAAGACAAGACAGAACATTTTTCAGGACACAGGACTAAACCGTTAGAAGCACACCATGTAGAGAATTTACAGAGCCAGGATTGAAGGACTAGACAATCAGCTGTAGAAGATACAGGAAGAAAAATTTTAACGTCATCCGCATATAGCAAGAAGCCGTTAGGAGGAAGGATCGAAGTACAGTCATTGAGGAAGAGAATGAACAGTAAGGGACTAAGGACACTACCTTGAGGGACACCCGAAGAACTAAGAAAACATTCAGAGAAAGAGCCACAGATTTTAACTGCATATGAACGATTCTCAAGATAGGAGTTGAACCACGGCAATATAGAGCCACCGAAACCTAGTTTTCGAAGCTTAGCAACAAGTAATGATAGAGGTATACTGTCAAATGCCGCTTTGAAATCGGTATAGATAGTGTCTACTTGCTTACCACTAGACAGATAGTGATATAGAGAAGACAAAAAACACATTAGGTTGGTGGACACTGAGCGATTGGGCATAAAGCCGTGTTGTTCCGTAGAAATATAATTTTTTACACAAGGCATTACAGATAAATGGACAATTGACTCGAGGATTTTAGAACACGCACAAATAATAGAGATGCCTCTGTAGTTTGATGCTAGTGTATGTATCACAGTGTAGTGTATGTATCACAGTGCACAGTGTATGTAGTGTACCTCTCTAACGATGGTCCATAATTGGAATGAGTTGAGCATAAATCCTTTTGCAAGGATCAAGTGGATGGCAAGTCTGGTGCCAGCAGCCGCGGTAATTCCAGCTCCACTAGCGTATATTAAAGTTGTTGCGGTTAAAACGTTCGAAGTTGATACCCCGTCCAGACTCGCGTCCGTCGCGGGCGCCCGGCCTCTCGGTTGGGACCGTCCGTGTACGCGCTCGCGGCTGCGACTCACAATGGTGTACCTGGGCGTTCTACTCCGTGACGGGTCAGGACTTGTCGCCGCGACCTCGTCGGTCAAGGTCTTGTTCGACCCAGCTTCATGGTGCCCGGGAACTCTCGTTTACCTTGAACAAATTAGAGTGCTCAAAGCAGGCTAGTTCAAAGCGTCCGGTCCTCCGGGGCCGGCGTTGGCCGAGAATAATTTTGCATGGAATAATGGAACATGACCTCGGTCTGAGTGGTTTCGTTGGTTTGTAATAGACCAAGAGGTAATGATTAACAGAAGTAGTCGGGGGCATTGGTATTACGGCGCGAGAGGTGAAATTCGTAGACCGTCGTAGGACCCACAGAAGCGAAAGCGTTTGCCAAGGATGCTTTCATTAATCAAGAACGAAAGTTAGAGGATCGAAGGCGATTAGATACCGCCCTAGTTCTAACCGTAAACGATGCCAATTAGCAATTGGGAGACGCTACCTACCTTCGGTGCTCTCAGTAGCTTCCGGGAAACCAAAATCGGGTTCCGGGGGAAGTATGGTTGCAAAGTTGAAACTTAAAGGAATTGACGGAAGGGCACCACAAGAAGTGGAGCTTGCGAGTGACATTCGAGCAGTCACCCAGTACGGTCACGGTGTGTTTTGCTCCGCGGTGAAGATAGAAATTTTTGTGCAAAAATTGCCTGGAGGGACCCAAATTGGAGTATAAATCGTTCATAAGAGTGAATTAAAGTGCAACGAACGAAAACCGCATGAAAATCGGTGCAAAAACGCGGAAAAAATATGATAAACATTCCCCCATACATTTTGTATGGGGAACTATTTTCGCTCAAAAAATGTGTTAAATAAGACTTTTTCAACACGGTTTGCGGTGAAATCCATAAATCAGGTGGTGGTTAACAATTTTTAGCCGATAAACAGTGTTTGCCGGCGAAAATTCGCGAAAAATAAGGTGCGGAAAATTTGCGTAAGGAATTACAACAACAACAACAACAACAGTATATGTGTGTCGCGAGTGCGTATAACATTCCGGTCCACGAGCGCCGGAAGTGGCCGGAAACGGTAGTGTTCGTGCCCGTGATCGAGTGTATGCAAAAAACCGGACGAAAAACGGACGTAAATCGCCGAAAAACAACGTGGTAAAAAAAGTGTCAGGGTGCTACCGCCGGAGCACGTGTCTCCGGGAAAAGGAGTTTAATAGAAAATCGCTAATAACTTCGCGAGTTTTGGTCGGATTTGTGTGCGGTTTTCACCGTTGGGTTAGTTTCGATGCGAACAATACGATCCCATCAAAAAATAGTGAAAATCGTGAAAAAAATTTTGACAGTTTGTGATGACATCTGAGTGACAAGCAATACCCAGGCGACAAAAATTTTATCGGCGAGCAGTTCCCAGGGGACAAAAATTTGAACTTACCGTTACTGCTTGAAAACTGCCCGATTTTTTAAAAAAGTGTGCGGAAAATTCTGGGAAGGTGGGTAGTGCCCTCGGGAGCTCGAATCTGCTCGATTCGACCAGATCGTGCAACTCGAAAATTGCTCGAATTTTTCGAATCTGCTCGAAAAAATTTGAAAAATTCGGGGAAGCTGTGGAGGGGTGTAGAGCGACTTAAAAAAAAAAAACAAAAAAAAAAAACACGGGAAAATTATTTTCGCCCCTCCCCCCTTCCCCCCGTCTCCTCCGGGGCCAGAATCACAGCAGCTGGGCGGCGCAGCATCCCTGGGGTCATCTCGACCCCACGGGGTCATATCGATCCCCAGGATTATCTTGACCCACAAGGGAGTTTACCACGAAGATGGAACTCTCAAATCGCAGTTTGAGGCCTCGGCAGCCATCCGTCGATTGCGGCATGGGTGCGGTTCAGAAGAAAACCGCAGTGTCAGCCAAAATTGACACTGGACGTACACCCCTGGCTGCACGTTTGAACGAGGAAAATGAGGTTCGTCTGCACCTGATGTTGCAGGCGGAGAAGGCGGAGAAGGCGGAACTGATGAAGACGGTAGCAGGTCTCCAGGCCACTGTTGAGGGATTGCAGAAGCAGCTTGCGGAGTCGCAGCAGGCCAGGCTTTCCGCCGAAGCGGACGCAAAGAAGGAGAGAGATGCATTGCTGGCCGAGATCCGCGATCTAGGGAAGCAATTGCGCCAGGAGCTCTGCTGGCAACGCGGGCAACAGCAGCAAGCACAACCTGGTCCGTCAGTGACAACGGCGGTTACGCTCCCGGCCTACCAGGTGCCAACGGGAGAAGACATCCGGCAAGTGGAGCAGCCCAGCTTCGCTGAGGTCGTCCGCCGCAAATATCGCGGCATGGCTAAGGGGAAACCCCGGCAGCTCCCTCAGCAGCAGCAGCAGCAGGAAAACCAGCAGCAGCATCAACAACAACAACAGCAGCAGCAGCGGCAGCCACAGCGACAGCAGGTCGCAGGCTCGCAGCAGCAACAACAGCAGCAGCAGCGGCAGCCACAGCGACAGGCGGTCGCCGGCACGCAGCAGCAGCAACAGCGTCGGCAGCAGCAACAACAGCAGCAGCAACAACACCAGCAGCGGCCTACTGCTGTACAGGCGCAGCGTAGCGAGCAGTTGCACCAGGAGCGACGACGTCCAGCACGCCCTCGGCAGGACCAGCTCATCTTTGAGCCGGCCGAGGGCTGCTCTTACAAGGCGCTCTTCGAAAAGATCCGCCTGAATCAGCGCCTGGCGGAGGAGAACAAGTACGTGCATCAGGGCTACCGCACGACCCGCGACTTCCTTCGCCTTACACTCAACCAGGATGCAGATGCCGCTGTGCTGCTGCAGCGCATCCAGGAGGAGGTCGGTGATTTGGCCACTGGCCGGATCATCACGGAGATGGCCGAGGTGATGATTACCGGCATCGACATGTTGGCCACAAAGAGGATGTGGAACGCGGTCTGCAGCGGGCGCTGGAACGCACAGTAGTTGCAGCAACCACGTCCTTGTGGGAGCGTCGTGATGGGACGCAGCGTGCCCGTGTCCGACTTCCACGGAGGGACGCTGACCTTCTGGCGGACAAACGTATCCTTGTTGGATACTCGGCGTGCCTGGTGCGCAGCGCGCCAAAACAGCAGCGAAGCGCGGTTCGCTGTTTCCGCTGCTTGGAGCGTGGACACACCACTGCAGACTGCGCCGGCGTGGATCGTTCCGGCCTATGCCTGCGCTGCGGAGCCACGGACCATCGCGCGGCATCATGCACCTGCGATCCGAAGTGCATCGTTTGTGGCGGCCCACACCGCATCGCCGCCCCCATGTGCCCAGGCCCGCAACCACAATGTTGAACGTCCTGCAGTTCAACGCCAACCATTGCGAGAACGCCCAGGACCTGGCGTTGCATGTGTTGACCACCGAGGGTCTTGACGTTCTGCTCTTGTCCGAGCCCTATTGCGTACCGCGCAATAACGGCAATTGGGTAACGGACGAGAGTAAGACGGTTGCCATCGTCGTCAACGGCAACCGGCTGCCGATACAGCGTATCAGGCACCGTCAGACCCTCGGTGTGGTTGCGGCCGACGTCGGTGGAATCGCTGTGGTGAGCTGCTATGTGTCGCCGCAGACAGGAGTCCCAGAGTTCCGAAGCACTATGGAAAAGATCGACCTGATCGTCCGCGGGTGCAGCCGGGTTCTCCTGGCCGGCGATTTCAACGCCATGCACCTGGACTGGGGAAGCAGCAGGACTTGCCCGAAGGGCTTGGAGCTTCTCCAGTTGGCGGACAACCTCGGGCTGGTGCTACTGAACAAGGCAGACTGTCTGCCAACGTTCAAGGGGAACCGAGCGGACACAACTCGGTTTCCGCCCAGCCGACCGGACGTTACGTTCGCCAGTAGTGTGATCAGCCGTCTCGACCCGCGCGAGGACAGCGCCCGAGGCTGGCGCGTTCCCGACGTGGTAACGCTCAGTGATCACCGTTACGTCCGGTACGAGGTTGGCGTGAGTCCACCATCATCGAGGGATCGGGCAGCACGGCGTGGACAGCGCCCGGCCCGCGTAAGCAATGCCGGTACGCGCTGGAAGACCAGTCAGTTTGACTCCCAGCTTTTCGGGAAAGCGCTGGCCATGACTGGGTTCGCCCGTCAAGCTAACAGCGTCGAAAGCTTGGTCGAGTCGCTGACCAGCGTCTGCGACGAGACGATGTCGCGGGTCTTCCCAGCGCAGGACCACACAGGTCGGCCAGCTTACTGGTGGACTCCGGCGATCCAGACGATGATCGAAGAACTCTCCAGAAAGGAGCAAATGGCGATGAGGACCATTCCGCCCAACGAACAGCTCCAAACGGAACTCGCAGCTGCCAGGGAGAGCCTTCGGAAGGCTATTCGTTCGAGTAAGAACGAGGCGTTCGACCGGTTCTTGCTGTCGATCAGGGAGGACGAAACCGGAAACTTTTTCCGGAAAGTCTTTCACTGGTTCCAGGCGGCCCGCTCAGCCCCGGAACGCGATCCAGCAGAACTGCGGCGAATTGTCGACGCCTTGTTCCCGGTTCATCCGCCGGTAGAGTGGCCTGATCTCCGAGTTGGCAACATGGCGCCGCTCCGATCGATCGGCCTGACCGAGCTGGATCAAATAGCAGCCAGCATGCACCCGCGGAAGGCTCCTGGGCTTGATGGAGTACCGAACGCCGCCCTTACGGTTGCTCTCAGGCAGCAACCGGAGCCCTTCCGCCGGGTGTTTCAGGAGTGCCTGGACACGTCCTGCTTTCCGCAGCCGTGGAAAAAGCAGCGACTGGTGCTCCTGCCAAAGCCAGGCAAGTCACCGGGCGAGCCGTCGTCATTTCGCCCGATTTGCCTGCTAGACAACACAGGCAAGGCTTTGGAGCGGCTGCTGTTGAACCGGCTCAACGAATATATCGAGGATCCAGAGAGTCCGCAACTGTCTGAGCAGCAGTTCGGATTCCGGCGAGGGCGATCGACTCTGCAGGCCATACAGCAAGTCGTAGACGCGGGACGAAGGGCGAAGTCCTTTGGCAGGACGAACAACCGTGACCGGCGCTGCCTCATGGTTGTGGCCCTGGACGTCCGTAACGCGTTCAACACGGCTAGCTGGCAGAGCATCGCCGAGGCGCTCCAGGCGAAGGGGGTCCCAGTGCAGTTGCGCCGTATACTGCAGGACTACTTCGCCGACAGGGAGCTCACGTACGACACGGCGGACGGGCCGGTTACCCGCCGAGTATCGGCAGGTGTTCCACAGGGGTCTATATTTGGCCCCACATTGTGGAACATCATGTACGACGGTGTGCTAGCCGTAGAGCTCCCTGAGGGCGCCTCCATCGTGGGATTCGCCGATGATCTTGCGATCCTGGCAGCGGGGACAACACCGGAGCACGCAGCAGCGATTGCGGAGGAAGCGGTGGCAGCGGTCAACAGCTGGATGGTGCGGCACAAACTCTCCCTGGCGCCGGAGAAGACGGAGTTGCTGATGGTGTCGAGCAAGCGAAGCGGATACAAAAACATCCCTGTGAACATCTGTGGAGTGGAAGTGCGCTCGAAGCGGTCGATCCGCTACTTGGGGGTCATGCTACACGACCACCTGTCGTGGCGCCCACACGTCGAGATGGTCGCGGACAAGGCCCTCCGTGTGGTGCGAGCATTGCGTGGCGTCATGCGCAACCACAGCGGCCCCCAAGTGAGCAAGCGGAAGCTGCTCGCCGCAGTGGCCGCGTCCATCATCCGCTACGGCGCACCCGTCTGGGCGGAAGCCGTGGACCTGCAGTGGTGCAGGCGGATTCTGGACCGCGTGCAACGGCCCTTGGCCCAGGGCATCACGAGCGCCTTCCACTCCACGAGCTGCGAGGTAGCGGTGGTTTTAGCCGGAGAACTGCCATATCACCTCCTGGTGAAAGAAGACGCCCGCTGCTACAACCGACTGCAGTTAAGCCCGGACAGCAGTCGAGAGGCGATTCGCCAGGAGGAAAGGGAGTCATCGCTGCAGCTGTGGCAGCAACAATGGGACGACGAGGCGCCGCATAACACCAGCCGCTATTTACGTTGGGCCCACCGACAAGTGCCAGACGTGCGCCTGTGGACGGGACGGAAGCACGGGGAGGTAGACTTCTACCTCTCGCAGGTATTGAGTGGACACGCCTTCGTCCACGAATTCCTGCACGTGTTCGGGTTCGCTCCGTCCCCGGACTGTCCCAGGTGCGCAGGGTCGGTCGAGTCGGTGGCCCACGTACTCTTCGAGTGTCCCCGCTTCGCAGATGTTCGGGTGGAGTTACTGCACGGCGTCGACGAGGACAACCTCGGCCGTCGTCTGCTGGAGAGCGCGGAGTCGTGGGACCGCATCCAGCAAGCGGCTCGGCGGATCCTCTCCGTGCTGCAGGAGGACTGGCGGCAGGAGCAGCTTACCTTGGCAGTCGCTGAGGCTGCTCAGCCAGATCCAGCAGCCAGCCCGCCCGAGGACATGGCGGAGGCAGAGCGGAGATTGCTGAGGCGACGAGAGGTGCGCAACCGCAGCGCCCGGCGAATGCGGCAGCGGCGTCGGCAGGAGCGGCTCGGCGAGAACGAGGTCGTTCCGGCAATCATGGCATGCGCAGCGGCCAACGACGCAGCGGCCAATGACGCAGTGGAGCCGACAGGGGAGGTCGAGGAGGAGGAGGCCAGCCCTCCAGCACCAACAATCCCCCCGCG
>NC_053519.1:25925765-25945765 GCF_016920715.1 Anopheles arabiensis | reverse complement strand
TATCATCCGATACGGAGTTGCCACCTGGGGGCGATGGGTGCTCGACAAGGAGACCCATCGCAAATCGGTCCAAAGGGCGCATCGACCGGGGGCTCTCCGAGTCGCCAGCGCCTTCCAGACCGTTTCTTATGATGCCGCTTGCGTTGTTGCCAACACCACCCCGTTAGTCCTCCTCATGCAGGAGGATATCCGCTGCCACGACGAAAAGGTAGCGAGTGGTGGAGTTCAATCGGACATACGAAAGCGGCAACGGGAGGAGACGATGAGGCGCTGGCAGGACCAGTGGACAACGGGTGCAGGGCAACCAGGAGCACCAGGACTGAAGACGAGGAGGCTGATTCCAGACATTAATCTCTGGGTCAGCCGCAAGCATGGGGAAGTTGACTTTTTCCTCACCCAGCTCCTCACGGGGCACGGGTTCTTGCGCTCCTATTTCGTCGAGAAAGGCATCCTGGAGGGCTCGCCCAACTGCCCTGAATGTGGTGACGCCGTGGAAGACGTTGAACACGTGCTGTTCCACTGTCCACGGTTCGACCGGATCCGGAATGAGATGCAGCAGCGGTGCCATTCCCGAGTAACAATGGATAACATCGTCTCGGAAATGTGCACCCGCAGCGAAACGTGGGAGGCCGTCCGCGCCGCCGCCAGGACAATCTTCTCCACTCTCCAAGCGAGATGGGATGTTGAGCGTCCACCAACGGCAAGGCGACGCAGGCGGGCCAGACGGCGGGCGAGGGACGCAAATGGTGGTCCCTCAGGCCATGCGGCACGGCAACAACCCGCACCGCAAGGGCCACCGTAAGCTGGAAAGTTATTAATCTTTTATTTATTTTCGTTTCTTTCCAGCTTTCTTTTTCTCTTCTCTCATCTTTTTCAGCTTTCTTCTATCTCTTTCTCCTTTTTCTTGTTTCCTCTATCCAAATCTCGTTTCAGGAGAACTGCCTTACGTGCTTGGAGTGGTGACTAACGATGCCGACCCCCCATTGCCCACCCGAAGCGTGGGCGATAGGACCAAAGGGACCGCGTCGCACCACGGAAAGCAGCGTAATAAGCAGAATCATCAGACCAGATCGCCGCAGAAGATGCGTCGTGACCCAGGGTGCAATCGCACACACGACTCCGCATGAAGTAATACGCACCACAAGCGTACCGGCCGAGTTGGGTGAGTCGGAGAGGGGATGGAATATGCTCACTCTTCGTTAACGAAAAAAAAAAAAAAAAAAAAAAAAAAAAAAAGGTAGCCAAATGCCTTACGGTACGTTGGTCGCATTTTTCGACTGCCCAGCAATAGCGGTGACCGACCAGGCCCTGGCAAGGCAATACACGGTCGGTTTCAGCAAATGCTGCAGGCTTCGGCTTTTGGAGCGTCGGCGGCAATGCTACCGGTGCTACGAATACGGGCATACTGCTGCCCGTTGCCGTGGCAAGGACCGCAGTAGCAAATGCCATCGCTGCGCGGAAGATAAGCACGAGGGACCGTGCACTAGGGAGCGGAAGTGCTTGGGATGCGAGGGCCCGGATGCAATCGGGCATTCGCTGGGCCAGCGCAGTTGCCGCTACTTTGGAAAGGTAACCCCACAGCCCAGTCATGATTAGAGTGTTCCAACAGAACCTCAATCATGACCAAACGGCACAAGACTTGCTTTTGCAAAGTGCTCGTGCCGAGGGTTGTGATATTCTGATTATCTCGGACCCCTATTGGGTGCCGAATAATAACAGCAATTGGTTACCGATACCACTGGTCGGGTAGCAGTGGTATCAGTTGGGGATTATCCTTTTCAGCGCATCATTGACAACCAACGCGAGGACTTCGTTGTGGTCGAGATGCGGGGAATCGTTTTTTGTTCTGTCTACCTACCACCCGTGGGTTCCGATTTGACTGTCGAGGAGTACAAACGCAAATGGACCGAAATCGTGTCTGTACTTTCACGGAATCGGGACACCGTGATCGGGGGTGATGTAAACGCCTGGTCAGGTGCATGGGGGATGGAGCGGAGGCCAAACGACGGGGAAAGGGTATCTAGGGGGGGAGTTGTGATGGATGCGGCGGCTGCTCTGGGATTGGTTCTCCTGAACCAGGGCAACCAGAGCACTTGGATTGGGGCAAATGGTCGCAACTCCATCGTGGACGTATCCTTTTGCAGCCCCTCCTTGGTAGGGGACAACAATTGGCGCGTGTGTGACGAAACCCCAAGTGACCACAATACTATCAAGTTTGTGGTCGGCAGGGTTCCGAGACAGCGCGCCAACAACGAGGTACACTCAGCAGCGAATGGGGGAAGGTGGTCCACAAGATTCTTCGACAAGGATTTGTTCGTTGAAATCTTGAGGGACCAGGACATTTTGGGCATGTTGCTACGCCAGAGGAGCTTACCCAGGCCATCACGGTGGCCTGTGATGGCACCATGCCTAGGCAACCCCCAAGGCGACAGGGCCGGCGGCCAGTTTATTGGTGGACGTCCGAGATTGATCGGTTGCGCAGCCATTATCACGGAATGAAACGGCGGTTCAACCGGGCCCGGACCGAGGAGCAGCGCGAGGAAAGGCGTCAAATGAAGTCGGACGCACGCGCTGCCCTGGAACGGGCCATCAAGCTCAGCAAGGACCAACACAAGCAGGATCTGCCGGAACAATTGGAACCGCACGGCTTTGGCCCTGCTTACCAAATCCGCAAGCAGCAGTGGGAAGGAGCTCGGGTTCCGATGGAACGGGATGCCAATAAGCTCCAGTTCATCGTGAATGAGCTCTTTCCCGATCGTCCCCCGATGGAGTGGCCCGAGACGGAAGTAGGTGAGGATCCACAGGATCCGGTCTCGGAGGAGGAGTTGGCGGAAGAGTTGAAGGAAATTGCCCGCTCACTCAACCCCAAGAAAGCTCCGGGGACGACAATATTCCAAATATGGCTGCAGCTGCGGCAATTCTGGCTTTTCCGGAAGTTTTTGCCAAAAGCTACAAGCAGCTACTGGAGGCAGGCACTTTTCCCGACGCATGGAAGCGGCAACAACTGGTGCTGCTTACCAAGTCGGGAAAACCACCTGGGGAGCCCTCGTCATACCGGCCAATTTGTTTGCTGAGTGTGCTGGGGAAAATTTTAGAGCGGTTGATTCAGCGGAGGCTGACAACCCATCTGGAGTCGACCGGGGGACTTTCGGACGCCCAGTACGGTTTCCGTAAAGGGCGTTCAACCGTTGATGCCATCACTCGGGTGATGGACAATGGTAAAGTCGCTCTAGACAAAAAAGCGAAAGGGGGATCGTCTCTGTGCGGTGGTAACGGTGGACGTCCGGAATGCCTTTAACTCGGCAAACTGGACAGCGATCGGCCAAGCTCTGCAGCGTAAAAACACTCCGCCTTATTTGCAGGCGTTGCTGCGGAACTATTTCATTGGCCGAACGCTCCACTACGATACGGATGAAGGAATAGTGTCGAGGACTGTATCTGCTGGCGTTCCTCAGGGTTCGGTTCTAGGACCAACACTTTGGAACGTCATGTACGACGACCTACTCCGCTTGCCGCTCGAAGGACTACGAGCGGACATCATCGGGTTCGCTGACGACGTGGCCTTCACATTTTTGGGAAGGACCACGGAACAGGTCAGCGCATTAGCAACGGCTAACCTGGAGAGGATCGAGCGGTGGCTGCAAGGAGTCGGTTTGGAACTTGCCCACCAAAAGACCGGGTTCATGATCTTTTGTACCCATCATGTCCCGCAGCTCGCAGAGCTTCAAGCGGGCGGTCACTCGATCCAATCCACGGAAACGCTGAAGTACCTGGGAGTGGACCTCTGCCGCAAACAGCACCACAGCCGGCATCTGGAGAGGGTGGTCAATAAGGCTTCACGGATTACGAATGCCTTGACCTGCCTGATGCCGAATAAGCGTGGTCCTAAGAGCCGCAGTAGGAGACAGCTCGTAAACGTCGGCAACAGTATTATCCGATACGGAGTTGCCACCTGGGGGCGATGGGTGCTCGACAAGGAGACCCATCGCAAATCGGTCCAAAGGGCGCATCGACCGGGGCTCTCCGAGTCGCCAGCGCCTTCCAGACCGTTTCTTATGATGCCGCTTGCGTTGTTGCCAACACCACCCCGTTAGTCCTCCTCATGCAGGAGGATATCCGCTGCCACGACGAAAAGGTAGCGAGTGGTGGAGTTCAATCGGACATACGAAAGCGGCAACGGGAGGAGACGATGAGGCGCTGGCAGGACCAGTGGACAACGGGTGCAGGGCAACCAGGAGCACCAGGACTGAAGACGAGGAGGCTGATTCCAGACATTAATCTCTGGGTCAGCCGCAAGCATGGGGAAGTTGACTTTTCCTCACCCAGCTCCTCACGGGGCAGGGGTTCTTGCGCTCCTATTTCGTCGAGAAAGGCATCCTGGAGGGCTCGCCCAACTGCCCTGAATGTGGTGACGCCGTGGAAGACGTTGAACACGTGCTGTTCCACTGTCCACGGTTCGATCGGATCCGGAATGAGATGCAGCAGCGGTGCCATTCCCGAGTAACAATGGATAACATCGTCTCGGAAATGTGCACCCGCAGCGAAACGTGGGAGGCCGTCCGCGCCGCCGCCAGGACAATCTTCTCCACTCTCCAAGCGAGATGGGATGTTGAGCGTCCACCAACGGCAAGGCGACGCAGGCGGGCCAGACGGCGGGCGAGGGACGCAAATGGTGGTCCCTCAGGCCATGCGGCACGGCAACAACCCGCACCGCAAGGGCCACCGTAAGCTGGAAAGTTATTAATCGTTTATTTATTTTCGTTTCTTTCCAGCTTTCTTTTTCTCTTCTCTCATCTATTTTCAGCTTTCTTCTATCTCTTTCTCCTTCTTCTTGTTTCCTCTATCCAAATCTCGTTTCAGGAGAACTGCCTTACGTGCTTGGAGTGGTGACCAACGATGCCGACCCCCCATTGCCCACCCGAAGCGTGGGCGATAGGACCAAAGGGACCGCATCGCACCACGGAAAGCACCGTAATAAGCAGAATCAGCAGACCAGATCGCCGCAGAAGATGCGTCGTGACCCAGGGTGCAACCGCACACACGACTCCGCAAGAAGTAATACGCACCACAAGCGTACCGGCCGAGTTGGGTGAGTCGGAGAGGGGGATGGAATATGCTCACTCTTCGTTAACAAAAAAAAAAAAAAAAAAAAAAAAAAAAAAAAAAAGGTAGCCAAATGCCGGCACGAGCCGGTATTAGCGAATCCGTCTCGCAGTGGACTGTACCAAAGTAGAGGAATGTGCCTCGCCAGGGTGCTGATGGTACGTTTAGTCCACTGGCAAAATCCGATCCCTGCCTCCTCGTGGCGCTGCCGGATGTCGGTTTTGATGAGCTTTGTCCGCTCGTTGAAGCCTAACCAAAGGGACGGTGCTGCTTTCCAAGGAAGGTGTACCAAAAGAAAGCAGCTGGAGCGATGTTCGAACACAGCATCCTTTAGGGAATAGTAAGCTGTTTCCTGTAAACAGGTATGAAATGATTCGTTCATAAAGGTTTAAGCGATCGTAACGACAGGTATCGGTATTGGATGATTGGGACCAGTGCTTTGTTCCTGGATCGTAACACGAGTAGGAAGGGGGCTGCCCAAGAGCCCCAGAGAATGCTGTGAGGTGGGCATCGGTACTGGTAGCTTGGAACCGGTACTATTGGCCCAATCACAAGCGCTCAACTGTGGTGGGGGACGTCCAAGCGTCCTGGAGGGGACTGTGGGATGATCTTGAGCCCGGAACGAGACTGGGAATCTCGGAGTACGGGCTTGAGAAAGGTTTGACCACAAATGTCCCAGAGATAGTTAGACCGGGTATCGGTATTGGATGTTTGGGACCAGTGCTTTGTTCCTGGATCGTAACACGAGTAGGAAGGGGGCTGCCCAAGAGCCCCAGAGAATGCTGTGAGGTGGGCATCGGTACTGGTAGCTTGGAACCGGTACTATTGGCCCAATCACAAGCGCTCAACTGTGGTGGGGGACGTCCAAGCGTTCTGGAGGGGACTGTGGGATGATCTTGAGCCCGGAACGAGACTGGGAATCTCGGAGTACGGGCTTGAGAAAGGTTTGATCACAAATGTCCCGTATATAGTTAGACCGGGTATCGGTATTGGATATTTGGGACCAGTGCTTTGTTCCTGGATAGTAACACGAGTAGGAAGGGGGCTGCCCAAGAGCCCCAGAGAATGCTGTGAGGTGGGCATCGGTACTGGTAGCTTGGAACCGGTACTATTGCCCCAATCACAAGCGCTCAACTGTGGTGGGGGACGTCCAAGCGTCCTGGAGGGGACTGTGGGATGATCTTGAGCCCGGAACGAGACTGGGAATCTCGGAGTACGGGCTTGAGAAAGGTTTGACCACAAATGTCCCAGAGATAGTTAGACCGGGTATCGGTATTGGATGTTTGGGACCAGTGCTTTGTTCCTGGATCGTAACACGAGTAGGAAGGGGGCTGCCCAAGAGCCCCAGAGAATGCTGTGAGGTGGGCATCGGTACTGGTAGCTTGGAACCGGTACTATTGGCCCAATCACAAGCGCTCAACTGTGGTGGAGGACGTCCAAGCGTCCTGGAGGGGACTGTGGGATGATCTTGAGCCCGGAACGAGACTGGGAATCTCGGAATACGGGCTTGAGAAAGGTTTGACCACAAATGTCCCAGAGATAGTTAGACCGGGTATCGGTATTGGATGTTTGGGACCAGTGCTTTGTTCCTGGATCGTAACACGAGTACGCGAGGACTTCGTTGTGGTCGAGATGCGGGGAATCGTTTTTTGTTCTGTCTACCTACCACCCGTGGGTTCCGATTTGACTGTCGAGGAGTACAAACGCAAATGGACCGAAATCGTGTCTGTACTTCCACGGAATCGGGACACCGTGATCGGGGGTGATGTAAACGCCTGGTCAGGTGCATGGGGGATGGAGCGGAGGCCAAACGACGGGGAAAGGGTATCTAGGGGGGGAGTTGTGATGGATGCGGCGGCTGCTCTGGGATTGGTTCTCCTGAACCAGGGCAACCAGAGCACTTGGATTGGGGCAAATGGTCGCAACTCCATCGTGGACGTATCCTTTTGCAGCCCCTCCTTGGTAGGGGACAACAATTGGCGCGTGTGTGACGAAACCCCAAGTGACCACAATACTATCAAGTTTGTGGTCGGCAGGGTTCCGAGACAGCGCGCCAACAACGAGGTACACTCAGCAGCGAATGGGGGAAGGTGGTCCACAAGATTCTTCGACAAGGATTTGTTCGTTGAAATCTTGAGGGACCAGGACATTTTTGGGCATGTTGCTACGCCAGAGGAGCTTACCCAGGCCATCACGGTGGCCTGTGATGGCACCATGCCTAGGCAACCCCCAAGGCGACAGGGCCAGCGGCCAGTTTATTGGTGGACGTCCGAGATTGATCGGTTGCGCAGCCATTATCACGGAATGAAACGGCGGTTCAACCGGGCCCGGACCGAGGAGCAGCGCGAGGAAAGGCGTCAAATGAAGTCGGACGCACGCGCTGCCCTGGAACGGGCCATCAAGCTCAGCAAGGACCAACACAAGCAGGATCTGCCGGAACAATTGGAACCGCACGGCTTTGGCCCTGCTTACCAAATCCGCAAGCAGCAGTGGGAAGGAGCTCGGGTTCCGATGGAACGGGATGCCAATAAGCTCCAGTTCATCGTGAATGAGCTCTTTCCCGATCGTCCCCAGATGGAGTGGCCCGAGACGGAAGTAGGTGAGGATCCACAGGATCCGGTCTCGGAGGAGGAGTTGGCGGAAGAGTTGAAGGAAATTGCCCGCTCACTCAACCCCAAGAAAGCTCCGGGGGACGACAATATTCCAAATATGGCTGCAGCTGCGGCAATTCTGGCTTTTCCGGAAGTTTTTGCCAAAAGCTACAAGCAGCTACTGGAGGCAGGCACTTTTCCCGACGCATGGAAGCGGCAACAACTGGTGCTGCTTACCAAGTCGGGAAAACCACCTGGGGAGCCCTCGTCATACCGGCCAATTTGTTTGCTGAGTGTGCTGGGGAAAATTTTAGAGCGGTTGATTCAGCGGAGGCTGACAACCCATCTGGAGTCGACCGGGGGACTTTCGGACGCCCAGTACGGTTTCCGTAAAGGGCGTTCAACCGTTGATGCCATCACTCGGGTGATGGACAATGGTAAAGTCGCTCTAGACAAAAAGCGAAAGGGGGATCGTCTCTGTGCGGTGGTAACGGTGGACGTCCGGAATGCCTTTAACTCGGCAAACTGGACAGCGATCGGCCAAGCTCTGCAGCGTAAAACACTCCGCCTTATTTGCAGGCGTTGCTGCGGAACTATTTCATTGGCCGAACGCTCCACTACGATACGGATGAAGGAATAGTGTCGAGGACTGTATCTGCTGGCGTTCCTCAGGGTTCGGTTCTAGGACCAACACTTTGGAACGTCATGTACGACGACCTACTCCGCTTGCCGCTCGAAGGACTACGAGCGGACATCATCGGGTTCGCTGACGACGTGGCCTTCACATTTTTGGGAAGGACCACGGAACAGGTCAGCGCATTAGCAACGGCTAACCTGGAGAGGATCGAGCGGTGGCTGCAAGGAGTCGGTTTGGAACTTGCCCACCAAAAGACCGGGTTCATGATCTTTTGTACCCATCATGTCCCGCAGCTCGCAGAGCTTCAAGCGGGCGGTCACTCGATCCAATCCACGGAAACGCTGAAGTACCTGGGAGTGGACCTCTGCCGCAAACAGCACCACAGCCGGCATCTGGAGAGGGTGGTCAATAAGGCTTCACGGATTACGAATGCCTTGACCTGCCTGATGCCGAATAAGCGTGGTCCTAAGAGCCGCAGTAGGAGACAGCTCGTAAACGTCGGCAACAGTATCATCCGATACGGAGTTGCCACCTGGGGGCGATGGGTGCTCGACAAGGAGACCCATCGCAAATCGGTCCAAAGGGCGCATCGACCGGGGGCTCTCCGAGTCGCCAGCGCCTTCCAGACCGTTTCTTATGATGCCGCTTGCGTTGTTGCCAACACCACCCCGTTAGTCCTCCTCATGCAGGAGGATATCCGCTGCCACGACGAAAAGGTAGCGAGTGGTGGAGTTCAATCGGACATACGAAAGCGGCAACGGGAGGAGACGATGAGGCGCTGGCAGGACCAGTGGACAACGGGTGCAGGGCAACCAGGAGCACCAGGACTGAAGACGAGGAGGCTGATTCCAGACATTAATCTCTGGGTCAGCCGCAAGCATGGGGAAGTTGACTTTTTCCTCACCCAGCTCCTCACGGGGCACGGGTTCTTGCGCTCCTATTTCGTCGAGAAAGGCATCCTGGAGGGCTCGCCCAACTGCCCTGAATGTGGTGACGCCGTGGAAGACGTTGAACACGTGCTGTTCCACTGTCCACGGTTCGATCGGATCCGGAATGAGATGCAGCAGCGGTGCCATTCCCGAGTAACAATGGATAACATCGTCTCGGAAATGTGCACCCGCAGCGAAACGTGGGAGGCCGTCCGCGCCGCCGCCAGGACAATCTTCTCCACTCTCCAAGCGAGATGGGATGTTGAGCGTCCACCAACGGCAAGGCGACGCAGGCGGGCCAGACGGCGGGCGAGGGACGCAAATGGTGGTCCTCAGGCCATGCGGCACGGCAACAACCCGCACCGCAAGGGCCACCGTAAGCTGGAAAGTTATTAATCTTTTATTTATTTTCGTTTCTTTCCAGCTTTCTTTTTCTCTTCTCTCATCTATTTTCAGCTTTCTTCTATCTCTTTCTCCTTTTTCTTGTTTCCTCTATCCAAATCTCGTTTCAGGAGAACTGCCTTACGTGCTTGGAGTGGTGACTAACGATGCCGACCCCCCATTGCCCACCCGAAGCGTGGGCGATAGGACCAAAGGGACCGCGTCGCACCACGGAAAGCAGCGTAATAAGCAGAATCATCAGACCAGATCGCCGCAGAAGATGCGTCGTGACCCAGGGTGCAACCGCACACACGACTCCGCATGAAGTAATACGCACCACAAGCGTACCGGCCGAGTTGGGTGAGTCGGAGAGGGGATGGAATATGCTCACTCTTCGTTAACAAAAAAAAAAAAAAAAAAAGGTAGCCAAATGCCTCGTCATCTAATTAGTGACGCGCATGAATGGATTAACGAGATTCCCTCTGTCCCTATCTACTATCTAGCGAAACCACAGCCAAGGGAACGGGCTTGGATGCACTAGCGGGGAAAGAAGACCCTGTTGAGCTTGACTCTAGTCTGGCATTGTAAGGCGATATAGGAGGTGCAGCATAGGTGGGAGGGCTTCCTCGTGGAGCTCGCCTCTGAGATACCACCACTCTTACTGTTGCCTTACTTACATGATTGGGTGGAACAAGCGCGGGCCCCAGGTCCGGATCGTGCGCGCACCTCCTCCGGGGGCTGTGGCGGCGGTTCGCCTGCGCGCGCCCAATGCGCCGTGTTTCTCGCTCAGCGTCCAGTGTGTCGCTGGGTGGTGCCGCCGGGGAGACTGCATCGTAGCATCGTCGTGTGTAGCGTGTTACCCGCTTGTCCGACCGTGAGCCGTGGCCCGCAAGGGTACAAGCTTGCGTACGTCGGTGCATTCGTGGTGCACTGCTTCTGCGCGGTCGATCGTTTATGATGTCACGTTTGCCCCGGTTCCGCGCGCCGCCCGGCTCGAAGACTCCTGGACAGGTCCTTTCGGTCCACGTCATGGACAGTGCCAGGTGCGGAGTTTGACTGGGGCGGTACATCTCCAAAACGATAACGGAGGTGTCCAAAGGTCAGCTCAGTGTGGACAGAAACCACACGCTGAGCATAAGGACAAAAGCTGGCTTGATCCCAACGTTCAGTACACTTCGGGACAGCGAAAGCTTGGCCTTACGATCCTTTTGGTTATAACGAGTTTTTAGCAAGAGGTGTCAGAAAAGTTACCACAGGGATAACTGGCTTTTTTTTTTTTTTTTTTTATAACGGGTTTCTTTATTTTATAGAATCCCTCACCCACCCCTACAATGTATACCCGCGAGGGTTTTTTTTGAAGGGGGTCCTGAGCCGTATTTGGCCAATCTGCAACCGTGCTTTTGCACCTTTCACTTTTATTCAAATTCAAATAAATTAAAATTCTTTTACTCCTATCGTACTCCAGTCGGAGTCTTCTGGTTCAGCTTTCGCTGCTTCTACTGCAGCGCTGTGAATCTAGCGGGAGGCAACTTCCGCCTCGACCGCTGCCACTTGTTCAGCAGCGCTTAGGCCACCGTCTTCGACTACTGCTGCAGCCTCCTCCACCTGTTGCGATGTCTCACGAGACGGTCCGTCAGCGTGTTCCGCGATTGCTCGGCCGTCATCGTCATCGCTTCTTGCCCGGCTGGACACTCCGAGGAGCCGACGGTTTCGCCTCCTCTCTCTAAACCGCGCTTGCCGTTCACGAAGCGCTGCACGTCGCTGAGCGGTGCGTGGTGAAGCCGGTGGGGTTGGGGGAAGTCCAGCTCGACGTTCTTCCCGCCGACGTGCTGTTGCTGCTCGCCGGTTGGCGTTTCGTCTCACGTTTCGGGCCCGTCGCACCTCGGCGCGTTGAGCCTCTAACTGAATCACGTCGTCGGTATGGTGCTCGATGACGTGAACCGCCAGTGCTGCCCGCTCCTCGTCCCACGCTCGCTGCAGCTGGGCCGTTATCTGCTTAGCAGCTTCGCATATACGGCTCCAGCTCTCGGCATCGCGCAGCAAATGCCGCTGGAGGGTGTCAGGACAGACAGGGTCTGGACCCCCTCGCCTAGTAGCTCCTGACGTACCGCAGCGAATCGTGGACACTCGAAGAACGCGTGCTCCGCCGTTTCTGGGACGCCGACGCACAACTGGCAGTCTGGGGACGACGTGAATCCATTATGGCACAGGTAGTCACGGAAAAATCCGTGTCCGGACAGAACCTGCGCCAAATGAAAAGTCATGTCTCCATGTTTCCTAGACTGCCAGTCACCGACCGATGGGATGACACGGTGCGTCCACCGCGTGTGCCGGCTAGCATCCTGTTGCAGTGCGTCGGCATCCCATTCCTTCTGCCAGCAGTCGATGGTAAACTGCCTCTCAGTCGCCCGGATGTCCTCCTTCGTTGCAGCACGGTCTGGAGCAAGGAGTTGTTGATGGACCCGGGCATCCTCGTTGATGAGGTGGCATATCGGTACGAGTCCAGCGAGCAGGGTGGCCGTCTCATACCTGACGGTACGGAATGCCCGTGCCACCCTGATGGCGGCTCTTCGCTGTACTCGTTGCAGCATCCGTCGGCACTCACGCACCCGAGTTGCCTCCGCCCAGACGGGAGCAGCATACCGCAACACCGATTCTGCCACATACGCCAGCAGCCTTGACTTGGCCGTCCTGGGGCCGCTGTGGTTTTGCATGAGGCGCGTTACAGCTGCCACCACGCGCGACGCCTTTTCCGTGACGTTGGTGACATGGTCTCGCCATTTCAGGTGATCTTGGAGCTGCACGCCCAAGTACCTGATGCTCCTAGACGACTTGATTTCCACGTCACCAACGCGAAATGTCACCTGCGGTGGAGTCTTCTTACTCGAAATCAGGACGGCTTCAGTCTTGGCTGGGGCCAACTCCAGACCGTGCTGTTGCATCCAACGTTGGACCTGGTCAACGGCCTCCTCTGCTCTCGCGCGAACCTCGTCGGTGGTGGTAGCAGGAACCAGCAGCGCCAAGTCATCCGCGTAACCGATGATTTCGACGTCGGGAGGAAGCGGCACATGCAGCACCCCGTCATACATTATGTTCCACAAAGTGGGGCCCAGAATGGACCCCTGTGGAACACCGGCGGTAACATGCCGTACGACGGGGCCTTCGCTCGTGTCGAAGTATAGCATGCGATCTTCGAAGTAGCTCCGAAGCATCCGTTGGAGGCCGGTTGGGACACCTTTTGCCTGAAGGGCGCTGGCAATGGATTGCCAGCTGGCCGTGTTGAACGCGTTCTTCACGTCCAACGCCACAACAAGCAAGAATCGGTTATCCCGGCCGTTCGTTCGCCCAAACGAACAGGGATAACTGGCTTGTGACCGCCAAGCGTTCATAGCGACGTGGCTTTTTGATCCTTCGATGTCGGCTCTTCCTATCATTGTGAAGCAAAATTCACCAAGCGTAGGATTGTTCACCCTTTCAAGGGAACGTGAGCTGGGTTTAGACCGTCGTGAGACAGGTTAGTTTTACCCTACTGGTGTGTGCTTATAGTCGCTATCTTAACGGAATTCCTGTGCAGTACGAGAGGAACCACAGGTACGGACCACTGGCTCAATACTAGTCCGACCGGACTTTGGTATGACGCTACGTCCGCTGGATTATGCCTGAACGCCTCTAAGGTCGTAGCCAATCCGAGCTGATAGCGCTTCTCAAACCCATTAGGTGTTCGGAAGCTAGCGGGCCTAACAACCCTCTGAGATCCGTTGGAGTCTGCGTCTGCAGCCCGGCGTCTCATCCCGCTATACCTAGGCCGCAATGAGTGGAGTTCGCTGCACGTGTTAGTACCGTAACTGGGAACGCCGTTGGCTTGAGCTCTGCCCAACGTGGATATACCTAGTTTCGACACCTATCAACCGCCCGCAAACGACGGGACTTCAGGCTGGGAGCTGCGAGTTGTAGAGATGCGTTCGCATCGATCCTCTCAGGCGACCCATGCTTGGTGGTTTGTCCGTGTGCCCCTTCCTCGATGTGCGCAAGCTCGTCTTGGTCTGGGGACCACGTCGACACAGGGGGATACTCTTGTGAGAGCAAGAGTGTACTAAGTTGAGTGTAGCAAGGGAACGCGTGCCTCTTCCTCGTTGGCGTAACTAACCATCTTGGTCTGGGGACCGTGGTACCGTGCTCTGGTGAAGCTTGGTGCGTGCTCCTTCCTTGTCAGACGAGTGACTTGACATAGGATGGAGAAGGACACTTAACACTAATGAGCTTGTCGGCGTGCCTCGTTCTCGACTTGATTGTCTTGATGTGAGGACCGTGCGGACCACACCAGTAAGCTTACACATGCTCGTTACAAGTTGTATAAGTTGACCCGTTTGGCCCGGTTGCCTTGCACATGATGGTGTTGACCATGTTCGGTTAACAGGTCGTGTGTCGAGGTGGTCGGCCTTGGTAGTAGGATGTCTTGTGCATGTGACGTGTTGACCTGGTTTGGTCGGTGTGTCGTCGTGTACGAGATGACCTACTTACCCGTCAGTTTTCCAAGTTGTATCATGTGTTGACTTAGTTGACGTGTCATGTGCTTGGATGATTAGCGTACGGGTCATGTATGGTGCGCTTGCTTCAGTTGAAGGGATGTACTAGTACAGTTGTGTTAATTGTTTATTTCACGATCTGGTCTTTTGGCTGGATCGTGAAAAAAACGCTAAGTCCCAAATCCTGAACTCGAGAAGAAAGCGCCAATGACAACGTTTTTGACTGGAGCTCCCTAGCATTCGGCTTTTTTCTACTTTGAAGGGATGCACTGTTGTATGAATTGTTTATTCACGAACTGGTCGTTTGATTGGATCGTGAAAAAAAAAACGCTCAGTCCCAAATCCTGAACTCGGCAGGAAAGCGCTGATTGCAAACATTTTGACTGGAAGTCCCTTGAAAATGGCGTTTGCGTTATTGGCATTATGTGGCACGTTTATTGTGGCTAGAACATTAATTATTCACCAAATGGCATCAAAGCTTGGCAAAAGTCGCGAAACACTCCTATCTCGACGCACCAGCAATCGCAACTTGATGCAAAATAAATTGCACGAGCTAATGATACTTGTACCATGCACAGTACACCGTACCAAAATATACCCCTGAAAGTGTGCAATTTGGTGCTACCCTAGGGAATATGTATGGGGAAGCCTAGCTACGTGTGTCGCACGTTCCAAGTTGCATGGACGTCGAACAGAGGCATGCAAAAGCACCTATCTAGGGAATTACTCTACGTTCTAGTAGCAAGTGCGATTTTCCGGTCCAGCACGGCAGTACGCCTGCACGCATACACTCCATGTACCAAAAATGTACCAACCTAGGCGTTGCTCAGTAGCTTTTGGCGGCACATAGAAAAAGTATTCGAGTTCAGATTTTTGGGACTTAGCGTATTTTTTAAAACTAATAACGAAAATTAAATTATAAATCGGTAAACGGCTAGGAGTTGCTCAGTAGCTTTTGGCGGCACATAGAAAAAGTATTCGAGTTCAGATTTTTGGGACTTAGCGTATTTTTTGAAACTAATAACGAAAATTAAATTATAAATCGGTAAACGGCTAGGAGTTGCTCAGTAGCTTTTTGCGCAACGTGGCAAAAGTATTCGAGTTCAGCTTTCTAGGACGTAGCGTATTTTTCAATCATAATAAACCGAATCAAACATAACAATGATGAAACTTACACCATGTCCCAAGGTTGTGCACAAAACGTAACGATAAAGTGCTGGCGAAGTTAGAGGTGCACCAAAATTGTGTACCGATCAGGGAAAGTACTCTACGTTCCTATGATTTGGGTGAAAAGTGTTGATTAACTGCTGGTTAGAATAGACAGTTGCTTATCATACACATCGCAAACGAACACCCCTTAGTGAGCATTAGCAAAAGTCAATGGCACAAAGCAAATGCAATACAAACTGATCAAGTACATTAAAGAACGCTACGTACCAGGACTTCTTTCCAAGAATGGTGTCCGCGACGGGAGGGCAAGCGTCCTTCCCAGGTTTTCCTAGTAAACCTTGTATGGTAAACATACCCAAGCGTGTCTGTAAGCACGCAACGAAAGTCACGAACGGGCACATACCTAGGGAATGTACTCTACGTACTTGGACTTTTGTCCAAGAATGGTGTCCGCGACGGTCGGGCACTGCGACGCAATAACCAAATCCTAGGATTGTAACTTTAGTGTGCACAAACATAAACATTAACGCGTTCGCTCGGGCTGCGCCGTCCGTGTTGAACACAAATGTGGGTGATTATATGCGTGGAGGGACAAAAACATACGAGGAGGAGACAGTTTTCTGCACGATGTGCACAGAGCTCATTTCGTCGTCCCGGGCGAATGGAAAAACACAAACATCGCGAGTATCGTTCTAGGTTTCTGTCTATAAAAGGGCAGGCCAAAAGGTGACCGGTTGAGATAAGCATTTTAAGCATACAAACACTTTATTGGAACTTTTGATACAAAAACAAGGTACGTACATGTAGGTTGTACCAACATGGACATCTATGAACGCGGCTGCGCCCTCCGTCTTGTACTTTCCCTGATCGGTACACAGTTTTGGTGCACGGCTATCCCGACCGGCAACTTGTACCAACATAGACATCCATGAACGCGTACGTAGTGTACTTTCCCTGATCGGTACACAATGTTGGTGCACGGCATAAGAAAAGAGCTAAAATGGTCAAACTCAATCCATTTCAACAATAGATAGTCGATAGTAGCTGTGCCGATGAAGTAGGGCACGATGCAAGTTAATGTTGTTTAATTAATAACATGTCCGCCATACATTTCAGTACAAAATTGCTCGGTCAGACCTACAAAGTGCTATATCTCGAATACGAGGCGTCGGACTGGGGGGTTGTAGAACAATTTTAAGTTCGTCTAATGATTCTACATCCGATTCTGGATAGCGGTTTTTTGACCACTTTTCAATATTTTGTGACACCCCGAACCTAGGGGCAGCTCCCTAGCTTTTTTCAAAAATGTGCACCGAACGGGCCGGAGAGCTCGTGTGGCTCAAAACATGTTTTTCGCTAAAACACCTCAAAACGTGTAAGGAACGCACCCTAGCTCTTGTTTTTCAAAAGTTATGGCCATTTAAAGTCAGACGGGTTTTTGCTTCAAAATAGCTATTTTACCCGTCCCTATGGCCATGCTTTAAATTTTCACGAAAATGCAAGGTCAGACCTAGGGCGGGCCATATCTTGAATACTAAACGTCGCAGACATTGGTCGTAGAACAATTTTAAGTTCGTCTAATGATTCTACATCCGATTCTGGATAGCGGTTTTTTGACCACTTTTCAATATTTTGTGACACCCCGAACCTAGGGGCAGCTCCCTAGCTTTTTTCAAAAATGTGCACCGAACGGGCCGGAGAGCTCGTGTGGCTCAAAACATGTTTTTCGCTAAAACACCTCAAAACGTGTAAGGAACGCACCCTAGCTCTTGTTTTTCAAAAGTTATGGCCATTTAAAGTCAGACGGGTTTTTGCTTCAAAATAGCTATTTTACCCGTCCCTATGGCCATGCTTTAAATTTTCACGAAAATGCAAGGTCAGACCTAGGGCGGGCCATATCTTGAATACTAAACGTCGCAGACATTGGTCGTAGAACAATTTTAAGTTCGTCTAATGATTCTACATCCGATTCTGGATAGCGGTTTTTTGACCACTTTTCAATATTTTGTGACACCCCGAACCTAGGGGCAGCTCCCTAGCTTTTTTCAAAAATGTGCACCGAACGGGCCGGAGAGCTCGTGTGGCTCAAAACATGTTTTTCGCTAAAACACCTCAAAACGTGTAAGGAACGCACCCTAGCTCTTGTTTTTCAAAAGTTATGGCCATTTAAAGTCAGACGGGTTTTTGCTTCAAAATAGCTATTTTACCCGTCCCTATGGCCATGCTTTAAATTTTCACGAAAATGCAAGGTCAGACCTAGGGCGGGCCATATCTTGAATACTAAACGTCGCAGACATTGGTCGTAGAACAATTTTAAGTTCGTCTAATGATTCTACATCCGATTCTGGATAGCGGTTTTTTGACCACTTTTCAATATTTTGTGACACCCCGAACCTAGGGGCAGCTCCCTAGCTTTTTTCAAAAATGTGCACCGAACGGGCCGGAGAGCTCGTGTGGCTCAAAACATGTTTTTCGCTAAAACACCTCAAAACGTGTAAGGAACGCACCCTAGCTCTTGTTTTTCAAAAGTTATGGCCATTTAAAGTCAGACGGGTTTTTGCTTCAAAATAGCTATTTTACCCGTCCCTATGGCCATGCTTTAAATTTTCACGAAAATCCAAGGTCAGACCTAGGGCGGGCCATATCTTGAATACTAAACGTCGCAGACATTGGTCGTAGAACAATTTTAAGTTCGTCTAATGATTCTACATCCGATTCTGGATAGCGGTTTTTTGACCACTTTTCAATATTTTGTGACACCCCGAACCTAGGGGCAGCTCCCTAGCTTTTTTTCAAAAATGTGCACCGAACGGGCCGGAGAGCTCGTGTGGCTCAAAACATGTTTTTCGCTAAAACACCTCAAAACGTGTAAGGAACGCACCCTAGATGATAAAAAGTGCAATCAGAATGTCAATCGACAACTTTGTTGGGGGTACCATTTTTACTCTACGGGCCAGTAGCTTAGGTGCGCCAACAGCGCTTTCCTTTCGGGTTCCCATTTTTTGCCCTCCTGGGATTATGATCATTTGCTCATTGCCTACTATAGGGAGGGTACCTTGCTACGAGGTCAAACATTAAGATTGCACCAAATCGTAGTTTTTACCTCTATTTAGTCGTAGGAGCATGGTTTGCAGTGGCAGTGGGTCATTATGCCCCCGTTTGGGTCATACGTCCCTCCGCGATAAAAATCGTCGTATGCCTATAGTCCGAACTAATGAAGCAAAAGTGGTGTCTGGTGGGCTCTGCCGATGATTTTAACCTATGATTTTGAGCTTCCACCCTATCAAAACGTTCCCTGGAGCAGTACATCACGGGTCTACGGACCCAAAGACTTCGTCGTGATGGTTTCTAGTAAAAAAGTTGTAACAGCTAAGGGTTTTGAATACGCGTATATTAACCATTGCTTGAAACTAAGCTTCGTTGTCTTTAAACTCTGCAAGACCAATCGAACTTCTTAGGGAAACCCGAAGGATTCACGCTAAGCTCGATGAGCTATTATGGGTAGTGGTGCATGATCTGGTGTTCCTTGGATCTAATCCAATGAATAAATTTATGAGGGTATATATGGTGCAGGGCACAAAGCGTGATGAAACCGGGTCTCCCTACCAAATGTGGCATATTTTTTCCCTGAGAGCGAAGCTCAGACCCACGTAGGGGAGAGCGAAGTGGAACTTAAATGTTCTATGCAGCAAATGTTCGCCATGCGGATAAACAAGTTGGAATAGTTCAATGTAGTGTAATGCAAACACGAATCGCAAATAACGATACGGGACCCAGAAGCAATTCTGCGGATCCCTCGGGGGAGTGGTGAGTTGATATAAATTAGAGGTGAAAGTCCAAGTTGTTCAAGCTCCGGCTCGGCAGCCGATACGAGGTTCCTGTTGGGCTTTGTACATCGCGCAGAGGCGCCGTTCGGTTCTAGCAATGATTCCCGCCACCATGTTCCATGCGTGCAGAGATCCGTTAGAGCTCGTTCAATGTGTCCCGCCGTGATTACGAAAAAGTCCAACAGTTGACCAAGTTGGGGGTGCGTCAAGTAAACGCGCAGAGATGTCGTTCGGTTTAGAGCAATGTCTCCCGTATCACGTTGGAGTTCTTCCACTAGTGCGGAGAGATCGCTGAACCGTTCAATGTGTCCCGTCGTGGTGTGCTTGTACCGAACACTTAGGATACACCATGCTTTGTTGGTTTGGGATAGGAGTGGTCGCGCAACTGCCTCCACGCCGCAAAGTGCCAGTTCGGATTGAAGGTCAACTTTAGCCGTTCAATGCATCAGTCGGTGGGTGTTCAGATGGCATCACAACTTCCCCTAGGTGCTTAAGTTGGTTGGGTTGTAAAACATGTGCACATGCGCAGAGTATCGTGCGTACTAGCAAAGTCTCCCGTCACGGTGGTTATGAATGAGTTCCATTCAGTGCAGAGAGATCGTTAGTGCGTGCAATGTGTACCAGTCGATGTGTCGTACCGGAATACAACCCCGCTTAGAGGCCCGTCGCTCGAAGAGGACAAGCAAGAGTGCGCAGAGTGCCGTACTGGCCTAGCAATGTCTCCAGACAGACGTAGGAACACCCGACGCAGTGCAGAGAGTAGATCCGCTAGCCGTGTGCAATGCATCCGACGTTGTCTGCTTGTGCAGTCTATCGAGTGGCGCCAACGACGCTCC
>NC_053519.1:25918265-25923265 GCF_016920715.1 Anopheles arabiensis | reverse complement strand
GTGGTGGCGGGGGGGTAGCAACCCGCCACCATGGATAAGCAACTGAGAGGAAGGACCATATCGGTCGATGAGCGTCCTGCGGTCGTTATAAGGAAGCTGGTAAGCGAGAAAAAACTCGGGACCATCGTCGAGGAACCGTCATCGGCAGGAGTGCCAGCGAGGACCATGGCGACGGGAGGAGTGAAATCGGCGGGAACGGCGACGAAACTGGTGACTTCAACACCGGTTTCCACCGGAGAAGTGCGTCGGATGCTGGCGGATGCAAAAGCTGACAATGAGACGATGGTCGGCATTGTCAAGCGGTTGGAGGAGCAAATCCAGTTGCTGCGCTTGCAAATGGAGGCCTCCAACGAGCAGCTGAAGGAAGCGCAAAGGGAGGTAAGAGAGGCGCGCGAAGAAGCTCGGGTACGCGAAGCGGAACACCGCGAAGAGCTTCGCAAGGAGAAGGAAGCTGTTCAACGCTCTTCTAGCGCAAACCCTTGGTGGAACCAGCGGAGCTCGGCTAGAGAGCCAGCAGGAACTGCAGCGAGAGCAGGAGCTGCTTCGGAGGATGGAAAGCCAGCAACGACAGGAACAGCGGCAACAGCTGGAAGATCAACAGCGCCAAAGGTGGCGTCAGCAGCAGCAGAAACAACAACGGCAGCAGCGGCTACCTGCGCAGCAATGGCCGACGGTGCAGCAGAGCGTGCGTGCTCAGCGTCAGGGCGTGACGGAGTCGGCATCCTCGGCGGTACCGGACGAGGCAGGAACGTGGGTGGAGGTCGTTCGCGGCAATCGGCGCGGGAATAAGCAGAACGGAGTGAATCTGCCCCAGCAGTCAGCCCAGCGGCAGCCAGCACACCGGCAGCATCAGCAGTGGCCGCACCAGCAAAGTGGGCAGCAGCAGCAGCAGCGGATGGGCATTCATCAGCAGGAGAAGCGGCGTCCGCGACGAAAACGCCCGGATGAAATCGTCGTTGTGCCAGCCCCAGGAGTGTCCTTCAAGGAAATGTATGTGAAGATACGGACCAACCCGCGGATTGCCGATTTCCAGCGGCAAATTGGGGTTGGCAGAAGAACGCCGAGGACCACCTCCTGCTGCCTTTGTCCCGCGACGTCGATAGCGCGGCGCTGAAGGACATCATCCAGGAGATCATCGGGGAGAGTGGATCGGTAACCGTCAGAACAGAGATGGCTGAGGTCGTCCTGACTGGAATCGACAACATGATCGACGAGGAGGCGATCAAAAGGCGCTCATGACCACTCTTGGAAAGCAGTCATTGGTGGCCACCGTGAACCTTTGGGAGCGCCGAGACATGACGAAGCGGGCTCGCGTGCGCCTCCCACGAGCAGAAGCGGAACTCGTCAAAGATCGTCGACTGGAGCTGGGCTACACGTATTGTTCGGTACATGAAGCCCCAAAAGTATCGGGTCAGCTGACTCGCTGCTTCCGGTGTCTGGAGCGGGGACACATCGCCGCGACGTGCACGGGGTGAGGATCGGTCCAAGCGTTGTCTACGGTGTGGTGACCAAACTCACAAGGCGTCGGGTTGCACCAACGAGATCAAGTGCATGCTGTGTGGCGGTGCCCACCGTATTGGTGCCGCAGCCTGCGGTGGACAACCCTCGAACTGAAATGGAAGTGCTACAGATCAACGTCAATCGCAGTAGGAGCGCGCAAGACCTGGCGCTCAACACGATGCGGATGGAGCGGGTGGATGTCTGTCTGATGGTGGAGCTGCACAGTGTCCCCAGGAACAATGGGAACTGGGTGGCCGACAGGGACGGGAAGGTGGCCATCATAGCCAGCAGCGAAACGTACCCGGTTCAGCAAGTGGTCTCTGTGACGCAGTCTGGGATCGCGGCTGCCCGGATCAATGGTGTGCTCTTCATATGTTGCTACGTGTCGCCCTCAGCGGGCGTCTCTGAGTTCGAGGAGGTAATGCAGCGCATCGATGTGCTGGCGAGAGGTCACCCGCGCGTCGTCTTTGCGGGGGATCTCAATGCGTGGCACACTGTTTGGGGAAGTGGCCGCACCAACGCAAAGGGAGAGGCTGTGGTCCAGCTTGTCGACAGCTTGGGGCTGGAGGTGTTAAACACCGGCACCGCCCCAACCTTCCTAGGCAACGGAGTGGCTCGCCCGAGCGTGGTGGACGTTGCCTTCGCCAGCCGCAGCATCGCCGGAGTTAACACCATTTCGAAGCATCGGTGGAGGATTATGAGCAGATACTCGTACAGTGACCACGTGTACATTCGGTTTGCTGTAGGGGAGCTGTTCCAGCGGTCAGCGGCAGATAGTCGTCGACAGGAGGGTCCTTCCACGCGAGAAAGCGGCACGAGATGGCGTAGCCGTCAGTTCGATGCCGAGCTTTTCGGTGTAGCGCTCGACGTAGCTTCGTTCGCAGAGCGGGTTACAAATGCCGAAAGCCTGGAGAGAGTTATGACGGAAGCTTGTGACGCAGCCATGGCGCGAGTGTTCCCTTCACAAGGTCACTCGGGACGACCTGCTTATTGGTGGACGCCAGCAATCGAGGTCCTGTGTGAGAACTGCCGCCTCGCTAAGGAACGCCTTGAAACTGCCATCGACGAGGAAGAGCAGATCGCCGCAGCCAGCGACCTTCTCCAGGTGCGGACCGCCCTGGATTCAGCCATCACCACCAGCAAGAAGGAGCACTTCGATGAAATGCTGCGGGGCCTCGCGGAAGACGAGACGGGACAATGGTACCGCAACGTACTAAGCCGCCTTCGTGGAAGCTGGACGGCGAGAGAGCGCGATTCATCGGTGCTAGAGGGCATCGTTTCCACTCTGTTCCCCCAGCATCCTCCGGTTGACTGGCCAGCGTCACCAGGCCAAGTCCTGGAGAGGGGAGAGGAGGAACCAGTTCGGGACGTTAATGAACAGGAGCTGTTGGACATCGCGAGCTCGCTGAACCCGAGGAAGGCTCCAGGATTGGATGGTGTGCCAAACGCCGCTCTGACGGCCGCCATCCGGAAGCATACGGACATCTTCAAGAAGTTGTTCCAGGAATGCTTGGACAACGAGCGGTTCCCGGATGAGTGGAAGAAGCAGAAACTGGCCCTGATCCCCAAGCCGGGCAAGCCACCGGGGCTCGCTTCATCCTTCCGCCCGATTCTGCTGCTGAACAACCCGGGCAAAGCGTACGAGCGGTTGCTGCTGTCGCGAATAAATGATGTCATCGAGGCTCCTGAATCACCGAGGTTGGCAGAAAACCAGTACGGGTTCAGGAGGGGCCGTTCGACAGTGCAGGCGATTCAGCTGGTGGTGGATGCAGGCCGTCACGCGATGTCATTTGGCCGCACCAACAACAGGGACAAACGCTGCCTTCTAGTAGTGGCGCTGGATGTGCGTAATGCATTTAACACTGCCAGCTGGCAGTGCATCGCTACAGCGCTGGAGGACAAAGGCGTGCCGAGGCAGCTCCGCAACATCCTGAGAGACTACTTCGAAAACAGGGAGCTCGTCTATGACACCGCAGACGGGCCCGTTACACGCCGAGTGACTGCAGGTGTTCCACAGGGGTCCATTCTGGGCCCGACCCTGTGGAACATCATGTACGACGGCGTGTTGCGGGTCGAGCTTCCTGAAGGGGCTAGCGTCATCGGCTATGCGGATGACATAGTGGTCATGGCACGGGGTTGCACACCAGAGGAGGCGGCATCGGTGGCTGAACAGGCAGTGGACGCGATTGCGGCTTGGATGGAGGACCATCACCTGCAGCTCGCTCCGGAGAAGACGGAAGGAGTAATGATCTCCAGTCTGCGAAGAGGTCAACTGAGGGTGCCGTTCCGCGTCGGGGACACCATCATACACAGCAAACAGTCGATCCGGTATCTGGGGGTCCAGATCCATGACCACCTGTCGTGGAAGCCGCACGTGGAGCTGTCGACGGCTAAAGCCCTCCGCGTGGTAGGTGTGGTCACCGCAGTAATGAGGAATCACAGTGGGCCCCAGGTGGCCAAGCGTCGGCTGTTGGCGGCAGTGGCGGAGTCGATCATCCGGTATGCTGCCCCCGTGTGGTCCGAGGCGACGGATCTGCAGTGGTGCCAGAGGAAGCTGGCCCAGGTGCAGAGGCCCCTGGCTCGCGGTGTCACCAGCTCGTTCGTGTCGGTGGCATATGAGACCGGAGTTGCACTGGCAGGCCTTGTGCCGTTCAGGCTGCTGGTACGGGAGGACGCAAGGTGCCATCGGAGGCTCCTAGCTGCCCCGGGCGCCAGCCGCAAGGACATCCGGCTGGAAGAGAGGCAGGGGACTCTCCAGGAGTGGCAGCGAGCGTGGGATGCGGCGGCCGCAGCTCCAACGGCCAGTCGGTACGCGGTCTGGGCCCACCGAATGATCCCGGACCTGCACTTGTGGATGAGTAGGCGACATGGAGAGGTTGATTTCCACCTCTCACAGGTATTAACCGGACACGGATATTTCCGGGAATACCTCCATGTCTGCGGTTTTGCCCCATCGGCGGAATGTCCACGGTGCCCGGGGTCGGTTGAATCGGTGGCGCATGTGCTGTTCCAGTGCGAGGTCTTCCACGAGATCCGGGTGGAGCTGTTGGGCTACGGCACCAGCGACCCAGTGAATGAGGACAATCTCGGCATGAAGCTGCTGGAGAGCCCCGAGCGGTGGAACAGCATCCAGGAAGCTGCACGCAAAATCACGAAGGTGTTGCAACAGCTTTGGCGTGAGGACGAGCTGCAGCTCAACCTCCAGGCACACCTTGCAGCACTACCGACGAGACCAGCAGCGGTAGACGCCAGTCCGCTGGATGGAGAGCAGGTGTCGGTTGATGGGGTGGCTGAACTCTTTCGTTCCAACCGAGGTCGAGCCAGACGGACCAGAAGAGGTCGCCGGAGGGCGGAGGAACGGGCGGAAGTGCGCCTTGCATCCGCAATGGCAGCAGCCGAACGAGAACGTGAGGACTCCATCCTGATGGCAGCGGTGCGGGCGGAGGAAGCAGGAGAAGCACCACCACCCATCCCCATGAGAAGACGCGGACTGCCTCCAT
>NC_053519.1:25890765-25910765 GCF_016920715.1 Anopheles arabiensis | reverse complement strand
TTCTTTTAGGGACGAGTTCAAGGTGGCAAGGAATGCCCTCAAGCGATTGATCAAGCATACCCGACAGAGGAAGTGGAAAGAGTTCCTGGGAACAGCGAACAACGCATCATTTGGTATTGTATATCATACGTTCAAGAAAGTGGCCGAGGGTTCGATTGGACCCCGAACTATGACATTAGACGAGTTTAGGGAAGTGGTGAGCGAGCTTTTTCCTACTCACCCAAACACGGTGTGGCCTGATTATCGTATCGATCAGCCACGAGAGTTTGAAAGGGTAACTAATGATGAGATTCTTGCGGTTGCCAGGAGACTACCTAACAAGAAGGCGCCGGGACCAGATGGTATCCCGAATGAGGCGCTGAAAGTTGGTATGTTGACTGCAACCGATGCATTTTGCAGGGTTTACCAAGGCTGTTTAGAGAACGCGAAGTTCCCCGATGAGTGGAAAAGGCAGAGGTTGGTGTTAATACCGAAGCCGAACAAACCACCAGGGGAACCGGGTTCAGTTCGTCCCATTTGTCTACTAGACGGGGCAGGTAAAGGTCTAGAACGCATCATAGTGCAACGGTTAAATGCACACATCGAGGAGGTCAACGGACTGTCTGACGACCAATTTGGTTTCAGAAGTCGTCGATCTACAGTTGATGCGATTCAACGGGTAGTGGACATTGTTTCGGTAGCTAGAAGTAGAAACAGATACAGTGGACGGTATTGTGCAGTTGTTACATTAGATGTTACTAATGCTTTTAACAGTGCTTCGTGGTTGGCGATTGCAAATGCTTTACAGAGAATTAACACTCCTAAATATCTTTATGATATCATTGGTGATTATTTTAGGAATCGTGTGCTGATGTATGATACCACAGATGGACCGGCAGAGATTGCAGTCACATCGGGTGTACCTCAAGGCTCGGTACTTGGCCCAACGTTGTGGAACCTGATGTACGACGGAGTCCTACGAGTTGCAATGGTGGAAGGTGCACGGATTATCGGCTATGCAGACGATATAGTACTGTTGGTGGAAGGTAATTGTGTTGATGATATTGAAATTCTCGTTTCCAGTCAGATTCGCATCATCGACAGATGGATGACCGATAATGGATTAAAGATAGCCCCGACCAAGACCGAGTTTATCATGGTCAGTTCCCATCAGAGGATACAGCATGGGGCTATCAGGGTAGGTGATCACGTAGTACATTCGTCGCGCAGCTTAAAGTATTTGGGGATGGTCTTAGATGACCGCCTCGATTACACTTCACACATCAGGTATGCGGTGGAGAGAGCGACGAAGCTATGGACCACCTTGGTAAGGATGATGCCTAATAAGGCAGGTCCGAGTAGTAATGCTAGGCGAGCAATTGCTCTTACTGTTGTGGCGAAGGTCCGGTATGCCTCGCCCATTTGGTGTCATACCCTTAGATTTGCTAACCGTAGACAATGGCTACGTCGGTTTTACCGGCCAGTAGTCCAGCGAGTTATCTCTTCTTTCAGGACAACTTCTCATGATGCAGTCTGCGTGCTTGCGGGAATGATCCCGCTTCATCTCCTCCTGGACGAGGACTCCAGGACTTTTCATCGGAGACGAGCAGAGAACATCGCCGGATCGGTTGCACGTAACATGGAACGTGTCACAACTATGGAACGATGGCAACGAGAATGGGATGAGAGTGTTCACGGTCGGTGGACATACCGTCTCATACCCGACGTCAACAGATGGATAAGTAGAAGATTTGGTGGTGTAGATTTCTTTCTTTCTCAGTTTCTTTCCAGCCATGGCTTCTACGCCTACCAGCTTCATCGGATGCAGTTAACGAGTTCGCCGCTATGCGATGCGTGCGAGGAACCTGAGACGCCGAACACACGATATTCCATTGTGTACGTCATCGTGAATTAATCATCAGACTTCAGCATCAAGTCGACGAGGAGTTAACGCCGGAGAACATCATCGAAGTTATGTCTGCTAACAGATATAACTGGAGCATGGTTCATCAAGCAGTACGGACGATTATGATTCGACAACAACATCGAAGACACGTCATCGAACGAGGCGAACGACGTGCTTTGCTCGCCAACATCCAGTTGGCCTTGCAGAGCAGCGACAGTGACGACGAGTAACGACAAGGATTCATCGTAGTTCATCGTAGCTTCATCGCCGAGGGCTAGACAGTGGCTAATCACCACTGTTGGAAGCCATTCGTTGCCTGGGATGATGGACATCCACCGCCCGAGTGACGTCGATACCCTAACGGGTGATCCACTCGGGGCCGGTTGAAGGCACGGAGGGGTTTTTAGTGAGTAAGAATCTCACACTACCGGGGTTGATCACCCAGGTGTCTTATGCAAGATTTCCCCTTCGATAACAAAAAAAAAAAAAAAAAAAAGGTAGCCAAATGCCTCGTCATCTAATTAGTGACGCGCATGAATGGATTAACGAGATTCCCTCTGTCCCTATCTACTATCTAGCGAAACCACAGCCAAGGGAACGGGCTTGGATGCACTAGCGGGGAAAGAAGACCCTGTTGAGCTTGACTCTAGTCTGGCATTGTAAGGCGATATAGGAGGTGCAGCATAGGTGGGAGGGCTTCCTCGTGGAGCTCGCCTCTGAGATACCACCACTCTTACTGTTGCCTTACTTACATGATTGGGTGGAACAAGCGCGGGCCCCAGGTCCGGATCGTGCGCGCACCTCCTCCGGGGGCTGTGGCGGCGGTTCGCCTGCGCGCGCCCAATGCGCCGTGTTTCTCGCTCAGCGTCCAGTGTGTCGCTGGGTGGTGCCGCCGGGGAGACTGCATCGTAGCATCGTCGTGTGTAGCGTGTTACCCGCTTGTCCGACCGTGAGCCGTGGCCCGCAAGGGTACAAGCTTGCGTACGTCGGTGCATTCGTGGTGCACTGCTTCTGCGCGGTCGATCGTTTATGATGTCACGTTTGCCCCGGTTCCGCGCGCCGCCCGGCTCGAAGACTCCTGGACAGGTCCTTTCGGTCCACGTCATGGACAGTGCCAGGTGCGGAGTTTGACTGGGGCGGTACATCTCCAAAACGATAACGGAGGTGTCCAAAGGTCAGCTCAGTGTGGACAGAAACCACACGCTGAGCATAAGGACAAAAGCTGGCTTGATCCCAACGTTCAGTACACTTCGGGACAGCGAAAGCTTGGCCTTACGATCCTTTTGGTTATAACGAGTTTTTAGCAAGAGGTGTCAGAAAAGTTACCACAGGGATAACTGGCTTTTTTTTTAAACGGGTTTTATTTTGTTTCAAAATTAAACCCTCCCGCTCCCCTACATTTTACCCGCGAGGGCTTACCCTGCAGGGGGTTTCATGGCTTAATGGCCAACCTTTTGTCCGTGCGAAAAGCACCTTCCATGTTTTATTTCTATTTCTAAATTCAACCGAAAAATTCACTAATTCCCCTAAATAGGGCGCTTTTTCACGCTCGATGCGTCGCTGTTTTTACGTGCATACCACGCCTAGCGGGAGGCAACTTCTGCCTCGACCACGGCGGCTTGTTCCACGGCGTTCAGGCCACCGTCCGTGGCCTCGTTTTCCTCGTCGATTGCGCGGTTGCGCATACCAGATGGTCCGGCTGCAAAATCCGCGCGTTCTCGGCCGTCATCGTCATTGTTTATCGCCTGGCCGGACATCCCGAGAAGACGACGGTTTCGTCTCCTCTCCCTGAACCGCGCTTGACGCTCACGAAGCGCTGCACGTCGCTGAGCGGTCCGTGGTGAAGCTGGTGGGGTTGGGGAAGTCCAGCTCGACGTTCTTCCCGCCGGCGTGCTGTTGCTGCTCGCCGGTTGGCGTTGCGTCGCTCGTTACGGGCCCGCCGCACTTCCGCGCGTTGGGCCTCCAGCTCTGCTGCGTCTTCGTCCTGACGCTCGATGACGTTAACAGCCAATGCTGCCCGCTCGTCCCACGCTCGCTGCAGTTGGGCCGTTATTCGCTTCGCAGCTTCGCAAATACGACTCCAGCTATCGGCGTCGCGCAACAAGTGCCGCTGGAGGGTGTCCGGACAGACAGGGTCTGGACCTCCCTCGCCGAGTAGCTCCTGTCGAACTGCCGCAAAGCGTGGGCACTCGAAGAAGGCGTGCTCCGCCGTCTCTGGGACGCCGACGCACAACTGGCAGTCTGGGGACGACGTGAATCCATTGTGGCACAAGTAGTCACGGAAAAATCCGTGTCCGGACAAAACCTGTGCCAGATGGAAAGTCATATCTCCATGTTTCCTAGACTGCCAGTCGCCGACCGATGGAATTACACGGTGCGTCCACCGCGTGTGCCGGCTAGCATCCTGTTGCAGTGCGTCGGCATCCCATTCCTCCTGCCAGCAGTCGATGGTGTTCTGCCGCTCCGTCGCCCGGATGTCCTCCCTCGTTGCAGCACGGTCTGGAGCAAGGAGTTGTTGGTGAACCCGAGCATCCTCGTTGATGAGGTGGCATATCGGTACGAGTCCAGCGAGTAGGGTGGCCGTCTCATACCTGACGGTACGGAATGCCCGTGCCACCCTGATGGCTGCTTTCGCTGAACTCGTTGCAGCATCCGTCGGCACTCTCGCACCTGAGTTGCCTCAGCCCAGACGGGAGCAGCATACCGCAACACCGATTCTGCCACACACGCCAGCAGCCTTGACTTGGCCGTCCTGGGGCCGCTGTGATTCTGCATGAGGCGCGTTACAGCTGCCACCACACGCGACGCCTTTTCGGAGACTTTCGTGACGTGATCTCGCCATTTCAGGTGATCTTGGAGCTGCACGCCCAAGTACCTGATGCTCCTAGAAGACTGGACTTCCACGTCACCGACGCGAAATGTCACCTGCGGCGGAGTCTTCTTGCTTGAGATCAGGACGGCTTCAGTCTTGGCTGGGGCCAGCTCCAGACCGTGCTGTTGCATCCAACGTTGGACCTGGTCAACGGCCTCCTCTGCTCTCGCGCGAACCTCGTCCGTGGTGGTAGCAGGTACCAACAGCGCAAGATCGTCCGCGTATCCGATGACTTCGACGTCGGGAGGTAGCGGCACATCCAGCACCCCGTCATACATGATGTTCCACAGAGTTGGGCCCAGGATGGACCCCTGTGGAACACCGGCGGTTACATGCCGTACGACGGGGCCTTCGCTCGTGTCAAAGTACAGCACACGATCCTCGAAGTAGCTTCGAAGCATCCGTTGGAGGCCGACGGGAACACCTTTTGCCTGAAGGGCGCTGGCAATGGATTGCCAGTTGGCCGTGTTGAAGGCGTTCTTCACGTCCAACGCCACCACAAGCAAGAAACGGTTATCCCGGCCGTTCGTTCGCCGGAACGACATGGCGGTACGGCCGGCCTCAACAACCCGCTGGATGGCGCTCACTGTCGACCGCCCTCGACGAAATCCGAACTGCCGGTCCGACAGTCGGGGTGAAGACGGCTCTTCGAGATGTTCATTGAGGCGATTCAGGATGAGGCGCTCAAGTACCTTCCCCAGTGCGTCGAGCATGCAGAGGGGTCGGTACGAGCTGCTCTCTCCCGGAGGCTTCCCCTGCTTCGGCAGCAACACCAGTCGTTGCCTCTTCCACTGCGCCGGAAACGAAGCGCGGTTGAGGCAATCCTGGTACAGGACCCGGAAGACCTCCGGGAACAACATGATGGCCGTCTTCACTGCCGCATTCGGGATGCCATCGAGCCCTGGTGCTTTGTGATTTGCCATCTGGCTCGCGATGAGCAGCAGCTCGTCGTCCGTTACCGGTGCAATTCCCGCCGTTGTTGTTGCTCCCTCGACGCTTCCAACGTTGCTCAGCTGCGACCAGTCGCAGGGCGGATGCTCAGGGAAGAGGTCGGATACAATGCGTTCGAGGACGACCCGGTCCGCTTCTGAAGGCGTCCGACTGCCCCGGAGCCGGGACATGACGACACGGTATCCTGCCCCGAACGCATTCTCTTCTGCAATTTCGATCAGCTCCTGGAACAAGTTCCGCTTGCTAGCTCGAATTGCTCTACTGAGCTCCGCCCTTGCTGTCCTGTGCTCTGCTGCTGCTATGCTGCGCTCCTCCAAGTCAGCCGTCTGCAGCAACCGGTCACGGGCAACCTCGCAATTGTTCCTCAGTCGAGCCAGGAGGAGACCACCAAAAGATGTTCCGATGCGGGTCTTGGTGCACTCGGGTAACCCGTTGCATCGTCTCGTCGCAAGCCTTGAGCATGGCTGCGATCATACCCTCCTGGCTCGTTGCGCGTTGGACAAAGTCCGCAGCGAACAGCGCCTCGAGGAATGAGGAAGGAGAAAACTGCGAGGCTTTCCATCGGCGGCCAGCGTGACGCACACGCCTCTGGCTTGAGGAATCACCCTGCTGCGACGATGGTTGCCGCTGTCGTTGCTGCTGCTGCTGTTGTGATAACTGCTGCTGTTGTAAGGACTGCTGTTGCTGCTGCTGCTGTTGCTGCTGAGACGACTGCTGCGCTGTCTGCTGATGGTTCTGTAGTTGTTCGGGGGATGGTGGTGTTCCTCCCACGGTGTAGAGAACATAGCGGTGGTCTGACGCGGTGTAGCTTGTGCTAACAACCCAGGTGTCAGGGCGAGCGATCGACGGGCTCGCGAATGCCACATCCACTATACTCGGGAGAGCCACCCCGTTGCCATCAAACGTGTATTCCCGACCTTGATTAATCACGATTAGGCCAAGCTGCTCCACCATTCCGTGCAGCTCTTCCCCGCGGTCGCAAGTCCTCGGGCTGCCCCACTCCTCATGTCTGGCGTTAAAATCGCCGGCGACGACGACTTGAGGGTGGGAGAAGCCTTCGAGTTCTATTGCTTCCAAGAAGCGCTCGAACTCTGCGAGGTTAAGGCTTGGTGGAGCATAGCAGCTGATGAAAACCACTCCGCCGATCTGCGCTGCAACCAACCCCTGAGCTTCACTGCACCACACCCGCTGTATTGGTAGCTCACCGACAGCTACCACCGCTACCGCCTTGCAGCTGCTGAATGCCCACCGGCCGTTGTTTTCAGGTGGGCGCAGAACATCAGAGAGAATGAGCACGTCTGCTTTCTCCTCTCTGGCAGCTTGCAGCACCAGGTTCTGGGCATCACGGCCATGGCCCAGGTTCGCCTGCAGAACTTTCAGGGCCGGGAACATCGTTGGGCCGAACGAGCACATTCGCTGTGGCCTATGTGGTGAGCGCCACCGCACAGTGCGCACTTTGCCTCATTCTGGCAGGATCGTGCTTTGTGTCCGGTAAGCCCACAGCGGATGCACAGATTCTGTCGATCTGCGGTGGAACGGCAGTTCGAGGCGATGTGGCCCATCTCCAGACAGCGGAAACAGCGCTGTCGCTCTGGAGGCGTTGGTGGGGCTGCTCGAACCTTGCTCACACAGTCGCACAGGAACAGTTTAAGTCCTTCCAACTGCCGAGCCGACTTCACAGGTAGCCGGATGCGTGCTCGCTTCGAACCATCCGGTAGTTCCCAAATGCTGGCAGAAACAACTCCAGCACTTGCGCCAATCTTAGCATCGAGGGCAGCAATGATATCTTCCTCCGTAGCAAGGGAATCGATATCGACTACCAGCAGCTCACCCATTTCTGTGACAAGCCGACTGACGCCTGCGTCGCCGATGATTTGCGGACGCCTTCCAGCATAAGCGGAGCGTTTGCCGTCTTGCTCAGCTCCATACGTAGCAGCCTAGCATGAGTTCGGCGGCCCTGCTTAATATGCCCTTTCATTTCGCTGTGAGCCGCGTCCAGACGAATGGCTTTGCGCACCTTCTCGTAGATGCCATCCCAGGTTTCGCCTTCACTGGGAGACACCTCGATGATGTCGGGCCTCGGCTTTCGCTTACGATGTTGCTGATGTTGCTGCTGCATACGCTCCTGCTGCTGCTGCTGCGAGCCGGCGACCGCCTGTCGCTGTGGCTGACGCTGCTGCTGCTGCTGTTGATGCTGTCGCTGTGGCTGACGCTGCTGCTGCTGCTGCTGCGAGCCAGCGGCCGCCTGTCACTGTGGCTGGCGCTGCTGTTGCTGCTGCTGCTGCTGATGTTGTTGCTGCTGGGTACGTGGCTTGCCGCGGTATCTGCGCCGTACGACCTCGCTGTAGGTCAGTTCCGGCACAGCGTCTTCGCGGACGGCTGTCGATGCCTCGCTGTGCGGCGGCATGACTACGCGCGACGTCGACGCGCGAGGCTGCTCCTGCTCGTGCTGATTCCGCTGCTGTTGTTGTTGCTGCTGCTGCTGCTGCGCAGAGGATCGGCGCGGCAACGGAGTTGGTGGTTGACGCGGACTAGATGACGGTTGTCCGCCGCCAACCTTTGCCGCCAACAGAGAGTTGAGCACATCTCGGTCGCGTTGATGTGCGGCGGCTAACTTTCTCCATCTGCGCCTCGAGCTTCTCCTCACGGCGCTTTGCCTCCTCCTTTTCCTCCTGCAGCAGTTGGCACATGCCGGTTATCTGCTCCAGGAGTTTTGCGTTTGCTCCTTCATAGCGATATTCTGCTCCTCGAGGCGTTGGATGGTTGCTCTGAGCAACTCGAGCTCCGGAGCCGGTGTCGCGGATGCAGCTTTGGCTGTGCAGTGGGCTTGTTGATGCCTGTGGCGCTTACCCGAGGCAGCGCAACACGAGGCTCGGCCGCAAAAGCTTGGAATTAGGAGCCAAGCTGGTGCGGCAGTCCACCGACATCGCCCTAGCACCCGAGCGGGTCGATCTCCCGGGTGCTTCCATCACGCTGACCGACTCGCGATGGATATGCCGTAAAATGACCCTGGGGTCGAAATGACCCCGGGGTCGAATGACCCAGGGGGTCGGAATGACCCCTGGGATGCTGCGCCGCCTAGCTGGTGATCTGCTGCACGATGATGTCGGTTTCCGCTTCCAGTCCGGTGTTCAGGGCGAAAAAAAGTCCAAATTTCCACGCCCCCTGGTGGGCGGGGGGGAGGGGGAAGGGGGTGGGGAAAAAATTCAGGAGGGTGCGTCACACACGTGGGGAATTATTCCGCAACACTCCCGAATTTCCGCGGCACGTTCACTCGTCCAAACGGCTCGACCCGGAATTCCACCCTTTTTTTTGGACCACTTTTCGGATTAGGCACTTCTAAAATATTTTTTCACCGGGAGGGATGGGAGCGGGGAAAATAATTTTCCCGGTATGCTGGGGTCACGCTCTACCACCCTACCAAAAATGAGAATTTTCGGGCGACCTCGACCTTATCCGACTCTTATCGGGCGCCCTACTCTATTCTGACCTCCTGGGGGGGTGAGGGGGGAGGGGGGGGAGGAGGGAAAATAATTTTCCCGTAGTCGGCGTTACTAGCTCTACCACCCCTGCAATTTTTAGAATTTTTCGGCACCTTCGGTTCCGCCGCCAACCGTCACCGGACCGAAAATTCAAATTTTGCCCCTTGGGAATTGCGCCCCGGCCAAATTTGTCCTATGGGTATTACTGGACTGTCACTTCCAAATGTCAAAATTTTTTTTCCCGATTTTCACTGTTTTTTTGGTCGATTCTTATTGTTTGCACAAAGATAATCACAATGGTGAAAACCGCACTCGAATCCGACCAGAACTCACCGAGTTATTCCCGATTTACTGTTTTTTTTCGTTTTTACTGAGGACACGTGCCCCAGCGGTAGCACCCCCGACACTTTTGAATTCCGCGTTTTTTAACCGATTTTCGCACTTTTTTCGCTCGATTCACTATGAGTGTCACTACGCGCACCTTTCAAAACACATCCGGACAAAATCCGTGCAGTTTTCACTGAGTTTTTTTCATAACAAAATTCCCCATACAAAATGTATGGGGAGAAAACACATACACTTTTTTCAGCTTTCTACTGCACGAATCGTTGCAGAATCACTTCCAAACGCTTTAGAACCGTCAATTTACTTAAATTCAAGTGTTTGCGGCACCAATATCACGAAATTTTGCTCCCAAATTCCACACCCGGAAATCAGGTGCTACCGGGGGGGGGGGCCCACGTACACACAACAACACGATTTTTCAAATTTGCAAAAATTCACCGAATTTCGATTGGCTAACACTATTTTTGAGTAAATTGGGTGCTCTACAGGGATAACTGGCTTGTGGCCGCCAAGCGTTCATAGCGACGTGGCTTTTTGATCCTTCGATGTCGGCTCTTCCTATCATTGTGAAGCAAAATTCACCAAGCGTAGGATTGTTCACCCTTCCAAGGGAACGTGAGCTGGGTTTAGACCGTCGTGAGACAGGTTAGTTTTACCCTACTGGTGTGTGCTTATAGTCGCTATCTTAACGGAATTCCTGTGCAGTACGAGAGGAACCACAGGTACGGACCACTGGCTCAATACTAGTCCGACCGGACTTTGGTATGACGCTACGTCCGCTGGATTATGCCTGAACGCCTCTAAGGTCGTAGCCAATCCGAGCTGATAGCGCTTCTCAAACCCATTAGGTGTTCGGAAGCTAGCGGGCCTAACAACCCTCTGAGATCCGTTGGAGTCTGCGTCTGCAGCCCGGCGTCTCATCCCGCTATACCTAGGCCGCAATGAGTGGAGTTTGCTGCACGTGTTAGTACCGTAACTGGGAACGCCGTTGGCTTGAGCTCTGCCCAACGTGGATATACCTAGTTTCGACACCTATCAACCGCCCGCAAACGACGGGACTTCAGGCTGGGAGCTGCGAGTTGTAGAGATGCGTTCGCATCGATCCTCTCAGGCGACCCATGCTTGGTGGTTTGTCCGTGTGCCCCTTCCTCGATGTGCGCAAGCTCGTCTTGGTCTGGGGACCACGTCGACACAGGGGGATACTCTTGTGAGAGCATGAGTGTACTAAGTTGAGTGTAGCAAGGGAACGCGTGCCCCTTCCTCGTTGGCGTAACTAACCATCTTGGTCTGGGGACCGTGGTACCGTGCTCTGGTGAAGCTTGGTGCGTGCTCCTTCCTTGTCAGACGAGTGACTTGACCTGGTCTGGAGACCGTTCCTTTATACTAGTGGACAAGAGTTGGCTACTTCCGTGTCAGACGAGTGACTTGACATAGGATGGAAAAGGACACTTAACACTAATGAGCTTGTCGGCGTGCCTCGTTCTCGACTTGATTGTCTTGATGTGAGGACCGTGCGGACCACACCAGTAAGTTTACACATGCTCGTTACAAGTTGTATAAGTTGACCCGTTTGGCCCGGTTGCCTTGCACATGATGGTGTTGACCATGTTCGGTTAACAACAGGTCGTGTGTCGAGGTGGTCGGCCTTGGTAGTAGGATGTCTTGTGCATGTGACGTGTTGACCTGGTTTGGTCGGTGTGTCGTCGTGTACGAGATGACCTACTTACCCGTCAGTTTTCCAAGTTGTATCATGTGTTGACTTAGTTGACGTGTCATGTGCTTGGATGATTAGCGTACGGGTCATGTATGGTGCGCTTGCTTCAGTTGAAGGGATGTACTAGTACAGTTGTGTTAATTGTTTATTTCACGATCTGGTCTTTTGGCTGGATCGTGAAAAAAACGCTAAGTCCCAAATCCTGAACTCGAGAAGAAAGCGCCAATGACAACGTTTTTGACTGGAGCTCCCTAGCATTCGGCTTTTTTCTACTTTGAAGGGATGCACTGTTGTATGAATTGTTTATTCACGAACTGGTCGTTTGATTGGATCGTGACAAAAAAACGCTCAGTCCCAAATCCTGAACTCGACAGGAAAGCGCTGATTGCAAACATTTTGACTGGAAGTCCCTTGAAAATGGCGTTTGCGTTATTGGCATTATGTGGCACGTTTATTGTGGCTAGAACATTAATTATTCACCAAATGGCACCAAAGCTTGGCAAAAGTCGCGAAACACTCCTATCTCGACGCACCAGCAATCGCAACTTGATGCAAAATAAATTGCACGAGCTAATGATACTTGTACCATGCACAGTACACCGTACCAAAATATACCCCTGAAAGTGTGCAATTTGGTGCTACCCTAGGGAATATGTATGGGGAAGCCTAGCTACGTGTGTCGCACGTTCCAAGTTGCATGGACGTCGAACAGAGGCATGCAAAAGCACCTATCTAGGGGAATTACTCTACGTTCTAGTAGCAAGTGCGATTTTCCGGTCCAGCACGGCAGTACGCCTGCACGCATACACTCCATGTACCAAAAATGTACCAACCTAGGCGTTGCTCAGTAGCTTTTGGCGGCACATAGAAAAAGTATTCGAGTTCAGATTTTTGGGACTTAGCGTATTTTTAAAACTAATAACGAAAATTAAATTTTAAATCGGTAAACGGCTAGGAGTAGCTCAGTAGCAACGTGGCAAAAGTATTCGAGTTCAGATTTCTAGGACGTAGCGTATTTTTCAATCATAATAAACCGAATCAAACATAACAATGATGAAACTTACACCACGTCCCAAGGTTGTGCACAATACGTAACGATAAAGTGCTGGCGAGGTTAGAGGTGCACCAAAATTGTGTACCGATCAGGGAAAGTACTCTACGTTCCTATGATTTGGGTGAAAAGTGTTGATTAACTGCTTGTTAGAATAGACAGTTGCTTATCATACACATCGCAAACGAACACCCCTTAGTGAGCATTAGCAAAAGTCAATGGCACAAAGCAAATGCAATACAAACTGATCAAGTACATTAAAGAACGCTACGTACCAGGACTTCTTTCCAAGAATGGTGTCCGCGACGGGAGGGCAAGCGTCCTTCCCAGGTTTTCCTAGTAAACCTTGTATGGTAAACATACCCAAGCGTGTCCGTAAGCACGCAACGAAAGTCACGAACGGGCACATACCTAGGGAATGTACTCTACGTACTTGGACTTTTGTCCAATAATGGTGTCCGCGACGGTCGGGCACTGCGACGCAATAACCAAATCCTAGGATTGTAACTTTAGTGTGCACAAACATAAACATTAACGCGTTCGCTCGGGCTGCGCCGTCCGTGTTGAACACAAATGTGGGTGATTATATGCGTGGAGGGACAAAAACATACGAGGAGGAGACAGTTTTCTGCACGATGTGCACAGAGCTCATTTCGTCGTCCCGGGCGAATGGAAAAACACAAACATCGCGAGTATCGTTCTAGGTTTCTGTCTATAAAAGGGCAGGCCAAAAGGTGACCGGTTGAGATAAGCATTTTAAGCATACAAACACTTTATTGGAACTTTTGATACAAAAACAAGGTACGTACATGTAGGTTGTACCAACATGGACATCTATGAACGCGTACGCTCGGGCTGCGCCCTCCGTCTTGTACTTTCCCTGATCGGTACACAGTTTTGGTGCACTGCTATTCCGACCGGCAACTTGTACCAACATAGACATCCATGAACGCGTACGTAGTGTACTTTCCCTGATCGGTACACAATTTTGGTGCACGGCATAAGAAAAGAGCTAAAATGGTCATACTCAATCCATTTCAACAATAGATAGTCGATAGTAGCTGTGCCGATGAAGTAGGGCACGATGCAAGTTAATGTTGTTTAATGAATAACATGTCCGCCATACATTTCAGTACAAATTTGCTCGGTCAGACCTACAAAGTGCTATATCTCGAATACGAGGCGTCGGACTGGGGGTTGTAGAACAATTTTAAGTTCGTCTAATGATTCTACATCCGATTCTGGATAGCGGTTTTTTGACCACTTTTCAACATTTTGTGACACCTCGAACCTAAGGGCAGCTCCCTAGCTTTTTTCAAAAATGTGCACCGAACGGGCCGGAGAGCTCGTGAGGCTCAAAACATGTTTTTCGCTAAAACCCCTCAAAACGTGTCAAGAACGCACCCTAGCTCTTGTTTTTCAAAAGTTATGGCCATTTAAAGTGAGACGGTTTTTGCTTCAAAATAGCTTTTCACCCACCCCTGTGGTTATGGATGAAATTTTGACCCGAAAAAAAAATCCGAATTTCGACCAAACAACATCGGTTTTAGAGGAATACATTTCCTTTCTAATGGTGCAAAAACTACGTGTCTAGCTCTTGTTTTTGAAAAGTTATGGCCGTTTAAAGTTAGACGTTTTTGCTTCAAAATAGCTATTTTACCCGTCCCTATGGCCATGCTTTAAATTTTCACGAAAATGCCAGGTCAGACCTAAGGCGGGCCATATCTTGAATACTAAACGTCGCAGACATTGGTCGTAGAACAATTTTAAGTTCGTCTAATGATTCTACATCCGATTCTGGATAGCGGTTTTTTGACCACTTTTCAATATTTCGTGACACCCCGAACCTAGGGGCAGCTCCCTAGCTTTTTTCAAAAATGTGCACCGAGCGGGCCGGAGAGCTCGTAAGGCTCAAAACATGTTTTTCGCTAAAACCCCTCAAAACGTGTAAGGAACGCACCCTAGCTCTTGTTTTTCAAAAGTTATGGCCATTTAAAGTCAGACGGGTTTTTGCTTCAAAATAGCTATTTTACCCGTCCCTATGGCCATGCTTTAAATTTTCACGAAAATGCAAGGTCAGACCTAGGGCGGGCCATATCTTGAATACTAAACGTCGCAGACATTGGTCGTAGAACAATTTTAAGTTCGTCTAATGATTCTACATCCGATTCTGGATAGCGGTTTTTTGACCACTTTTCAATATTTTGTGACACCCCGAACCTAGGGGCAGCTCCCTAGCTTTTTTCAAAAATGTGCACCGAGCGGGCCGGAGAGCTCGTGAGGCTCAAAACATGTTTTTCGCTGAAACCCCTCAAAACGTGTAAGGAACGCACCCTAGCTCTTGTTTTTCAAAAGTTATGGCCATTTAAAGTGAGACGGTTTTTTGCTTCAAAATAGCTATTTCACCCGTCCCTATGGCCATGCTTTAAATTTTCACGAAAATGCAAGGTCAGACCTAGGGCGGGCCATATCTTGAATACTAAACGTCGCAGACATTGGTTGTAGAACAATTTTAAGTTCGTCTAATGATTCTACATCCGATTCTGGATAGCGGTTTTTTGACCACTTTTCAATATTTTGTGACACCCCGAACCTAGGGGCAGCTCCCTAGCTTTTTTCAAAAATGTGCACCGAGCGGGCCGGAGAGCTCGTGTGGCTCAAAACATGTTTTTCGCTAAAACACCTCAAAACGTGTAAGGAACGCACCCTAGATGATAGAAAGTGCAATCAGAATATCAATCGACAACTTTGTTGGGGGTACCATTTTTACTCTACGGGCCAGTAGCTTAGGCGCGCCAACAGCGCTTTCCTTTCGGGTTCCCATTTTTTGCCCTCCTGGGATTATGATCATTTGCTCATTGCCTACTATAGGGAGGGTACCTTGCTACGAGGTCAAACATGAAGATTGCACCAAATCGTAGTTTTTACCTCTATTTAGTCGTAGGAGCATGGTTTGCAGTGGCAGTGGGTCATTAAGCCCCCGTTTGGGTCATACGTCCCCTCCACGATAAAAATCGTCGTATGCCTATAGTCCGAACTAATGAAGCAAAAGTGGTGTCTGGTGGGTTCTGCCGATGATTTTAACCTATGATTTTGAGCTTCCACCCTATCAAAACGTTCCCTGGAGCAGTACATCACGGGTCTACGGACCCAAAGACTTCGTCGTGATGGTTTCTAGTAAAAAAGTTGTAACAGCTAAGGGTTTTGAATACGCGTATATTAACCATTGCTTGAAACTAAGCTTCGTTGTCTTTAAACTCTGCAAGACCAATCGAACTTCTTAGGGAAACCCGAAGGATTCACGCTAAGCTCGATGAGCTATTATGGGTAGTGGTGTATGATCTGGTGTTCCTTGGATCTAATCCAATGAATAAATTTATGAGGGTATATATGGTGCAGGGCACAAAGCGTGATGAAACCGGGTCTCCCTACCAAATGTGGCATATTTTTTCCCTGAGAGCGAAGCTCAGACCCACGTAGGGGAGAGCGAAGTGGAACTTAAATGTTCTATGCAGCAAATGTTCGCCATGCGGATAAACAAGTTGGAATAGTTCAATGTAGTGTAATGCAAACACGAATCGCAATAACGATACGGGACCCAGAAGCAATTCTGCGGATCCCTCGAGGGAGTGGTGAGTTGATATAAATTAGAGGTGAAAGTCCAAGTTGTTCGAGCTCCGGCTCGGCAGCCGATACGAGGTTCCTGTTGGGCTTTGTACATCGCGCAGAGGCGCCGTTCGGTTCTAGCAATGATTCCCGCCACCATGTTCCATGCGTGCAGAGATCCGTTAGAGCTCGTTCAATGTGTCCCGCCGTGATTACGAAAAAGTCCAACAGTTGACCAAGTTGGGGGTGCGTCAAGTAAACGCGCAGAGATGCCGTTCGGTTTAGAGCAATGTCTCCCGTATCACGTTGGAGTTCTTCCACTAGTGCGGAGAGATCGCTGAACCGTTCAATGTGTCCCGTCGTGGTGTGCTTGTACCGAACACTTAGGATACACCATGCTTTGTTGGTTTGGGATAGGAGTGGTCGCGCAACTGCCTCCACGCCGCAAAGTGCCAGTTCGGATTGAAGGTCAACTTTAGCCGTTCAATGCATCAGTCGGTGGGTGTTCAGATGGCATCACAACTTCCCTAGGTGCTTAAGTTGGTTGGGTTGTAAAACATGTGCACATGCGCAGAGTATCGTGCGTACTAGCAAAGTCTCCCGTCACGGTGGTTATGAATGAGTTCCATTCAGTGCAGAGAGATCGTTAGTGCGTGCAATGTGTACCAGTCGATGTGTCGTACCGGAATAAAACCCCGCTTAGAGGCCCGTCGCTCGAAGAGGACAAGCAAGAGTGCGCAGAGTGCCGTACTGGCCTAGCAATGTCTCCAGACAGACGTAGGAACACCCGACGCAGTGCAGAGAGTAGATCCGCTAGCCGTGTGCAATGCATCCGACGTTGTCTGCTTGTGCAGTCTATCGAGTGGCGCCAACGACGCTCCGGCGTCACAGAACAAATCTCGGTGGTCACGGGGGACTTGCGCCTCGCGTTATCAAGAGTGTAGTTCGTGTTCAAGCAATTGACTCGAATTCTGGTTGATCCTACCAGTGATATACGCTCGTCTCAAAGGTTAAGCCATGCATGTCTAAGTACAAGCTTCCTAGAAAGTGAAACCGCATAAGGCTCAGTATAACAGCTATAATTTACAAGATCCTCATCCAAACAGTTACTTGGATAACTGTGGAAAAGCCAGAGCTAATACATGCATTATGCCGGGACTGTTGGCCTCCGGGTCGGCGGAACTGGTGCACTTATTAGTTAAACCAATCGCCTCCGGGCGCTTTGAGTTGAAATCTGGATAAGGATGCCGATCGTACGGTCGCTTGCGACTGACGACAGATCTTTCAAATGTCTGCCCTATCAACTATTGATGGTAGTGTAGAGGACTACCATGGTTGCGACGGGTAACGGGGAATCAGGGTTCGATTCCGGAGAGGGAGCCTGAGAAATGGCTACCACATCCAAGGAAGGCAGCAGGCGCGTAAATTACCCAATCCCGGCACGGGGAGGTAGTGACGAGAAATAACAATATGGACCTCTCTAACGATGGTCCATAATTGGAATGAGTTGAGCATAAATCCTTTTGCAAGGATCAAGTGGAGGGCAAGTCTGGTGCCAGCAGCCGCGGTAATTCCAGCTCCACTAGCGTATATTAAAGTTGTTGCGGTTAAAACGTTCGAAGTTGATACCCCGTCCAGACTCGCGTCCGTCGCGGGCGCCCGGCCTCTCGGTTGGGACCGTCCGTGTACGCGCTCGCGGCTGCGACTCACAATGGTGTACCTGGGCGTTCTACTCCGTGACGGGTCAGGACTTGTCGCCGCGACCTCGTCGGTCAAGGTCTTGTTCGACCCAGCTTCATGGTGCCCGGGAACTCTCGTTTACCTTGAACAAATTAGAGTGCTCAAAGCAGGCTAGTTCAAAGCGTCCGGTCCTCCGGGGCCGGCGTTGGCCGAGAATAATTTTGCATGGAATAATGGAACATGACCTCGGTCTGAGTGGTTTCGTTGGTTTGTAATAGACCAAGAGGTAATGATTAACAGAAGTAGTCGGGGGCATTGGTATTACGGCGCGAGAGGTGAAATTCGTAGACCGTCGTAGGACCCACAGAAGCGAAAGCGTTTGCCAAGGATGCTTTCATTAATCAAGAACGAAAGTTAGAGGATCGAAGGCGATTAGATACCGCCCTAGTTCTAACCGTAAACGATGCCAATTAGCAATTGGGAGACGCTACCTACCTTCGGTGCTCTCAGTAGCTTCCGGGAAACCAAAATCGGTTTCCGGGGGAAGTATGGTTGCAAAGTTGAAACTTAAAGGAATTGACGGAAGGGCACCACAAGAAGTGGAGCTTGCCGAGCTGCGAGGTAGCGGTGGTTTTAGCCGGAGAACTGCCATACCACCTCCTGGTGAAGGAAGACGCCCGCTGCTACAACCGACTGCAGTTAAGCCCGGACAGCAGTCGAGAGGCGATTCGCCAGGAGGAAAAGGAGTCATCGCTGCAGCTGTGGCAGCAACAGTGGGACGACGAGGCGGCGAATAACACCAGCCGCTACTTACGTTGGGCCCACCGACAAGTGCCAGACGTGCGCCTGTGGACGGGACGGAAGCACGGAGAGGTAGATTTCTACCTCTCGCAGGTATTGAGTGGACACGCCTTCGTCCACGAATTCCTGCACGTGTTCGGGTTCGCTCCGTCCCCGGACTGTCCCAGGTGCGCAGGGTCGGTCGAGTCGGTGGCCCACGTACTCTTCGAGTGTCCCCGCTTCGCAGATGTTCGGGTGGAGTTACTGCACGGCGTCGACGAGGACAACATCGGCAGTCGTCTGCTGGAGAGCGCGGAGTCGTGGGACCGCATCCAGCAAGCGGCTCGGCGGATCCTCTCCGTGCTGCAGGAGGACTGGCGGCAGGAGCAGCTTACCTTGGCAGTCGCTGAGGCTGCTCAGCCAGATCCAGCAGCCAGCCCGCCCGTGGAAATGGCGGAGGCAGAGCGGAGACTGCTGAGGCGACGGGAGGTGCGCAACCGCAGCGCCCGGCGAATGCGACAGCGGCGTCGGCAGGAGCGGCTCGGCGAGAACGAGGTCGTCCCGGCAATAGTGGCACGCGCAGCGGCCACCGACGCAGCGGCCAACGACGCAGTGGAGCCGACAGGGGAGGTCGAGGAGGAGGAGGCTAGCCCTCCAGCGCCAACAATCCCCCCGCGCAGCCGGGGATTGCCTCCCTCCCCACGCACGTTGGAGATGCGGCGTCTTCGGCGCAACTTTATGCAGCTCCAATACCGGAGAAGGCGTCGGGCCGGAGAGCTGGGAGACGTCCCACAGGGTCGACAGCGGCGCAGGCGTATTCCACCATCCGCAGCGGAGCTGGAGCGGAGGCGGCTCAATCGGCGACGGAGGGAGCGACTACGGCGGCTGGAGCAAAGGAGAGCGGAGGTCGAGGCTCAGCCTCCCCCGTGGGATGAGTTGCCGAGCTCTCAGCTGGCCGAAAGGAGAGCTGGCCTCACGGAGGACGAGCGAGCTGCCGTCACTTCGGCGAACACTTCGGCACGCTGAGGAAAATTTACTTTTGATTTGAAAACACCGGCTTGGATATGGAAAACGCTTTAGGCAAACGGTACAGCACGCATGTTTTGTGCAAAAAGGAAACAAAAAAAAAATACAGAGGGAAATATTAAAACTGACAGAACTCAACCAGTTTATTCAAAATAAAGAGTAAGGCCCAACGGGCGGAATTCCCAGCGGGGGGGAGTCCGTTAGAGGTAACCCCCCGCTGGTAGGAGCGGGTTTTCTAGGTTAGAATTGAGATAACTCTAATAAAAGAAAATCCAATGAATTTAAAAAAAAAAAAAGAAGTGGAGCTTGCGGCTTAATTTGACTCAACACAGGAAAACTTACCAGGTCCGAACTCACACTCAACACAGGAAAACTTATTGAGGTAAGACAGATTGATAGCTCTTTCTCAAACTTAAGGGTAGTGGTGCATGGCCGTTCTTAGTTCGTGGAATGATTTGTCTGGTTAATTCCGATAACGAACGCGACTCAGTCAAGCTAACTAGAACGCTGTCAGTAGTGTGCCTCCGGGCGCACCTGACGTTAGGAGTGGCGGGTGTCCTCACGGGTGCCCGTCACTTAGTTTGCCCTGCTTAGCGGGACAACTTGTG
>NC_053519.1:25858265-25885765 GCF_016920715.1 Anopheles arabiensis | reverse complement strand
TCAACTTATCCTCGATATTATTTTAAATTAACTTTAAATTGCCCATATAAATTATTTTATACTAATAGCATTGCCTTCTGCATTTTAATAAATTAACTAAGCCTTCTGCATCAAGCTTTCGTTGAGATTTCGGCCGGAATCACTAGTGTGTGTGTGTGTGAAAAGTGAAGTGTTCTTGTGTTGACCGTTCCGATTGCCATAAGCCTTCTGCATTTAATTTTATTTTATTTTTTATTAAATTGCCTTTTATAAGTCCCAGTTTGACGTCGGGAAATTAGCATCACCCTCCGCGTAGAAATAAAACTCCTTTCTATCAGTTGCCTTCTGCAAAATATTTAATGATTTTTAACAAATATATTATTTTAGTTAACGGTTTGCGCTTAGAAATTCAATATATTATATCAAACCCTCAGCAAACAAAATTACTTTATTAAATCGCCCTCCGCAAGAACAAACTTTGAATTTAAAAATATTATTAGACAATTAGTTTATTAGCATCGCCATCTGCGTAATTAATTAAACTAAGCCTTCAGCAAATAAGCTTTCGTTGAGCGGTCCGCGAGAACATTGTGCTTAGTGTGTGCTGTGTGCGAGATTCCCGATTCCATCTGTTCCGGCGACGAGATTTTCTCCAAGCGGCGTAGAAACATCGAGAGTTTTCAAACCGGCAAATAGTTTAAAGTTTTTATAGAGTAGAATTTGAAATCCCATTTACAACCTAACCCAATCTCAATTAGCTCCCCAACTAAACCTTATTATATAAAACCACATTTATTTTCTTTTTCGATTCTCTCTCCCCTCAGCATTAAATTTCATAATATATATAAAAACTAACAATAGAAATAGTTTTTCAAAACACTTCACAAACAAATTTTGAACCACCATTCGTAAAGTAGAAAAATTTCCCAAACCAGTAGAACTAACAATTTCAATTTTCAAAATCTATCCTAACCAAATTTCAAAACTCTCGTAAAACTAACAAAATAATCTCAAGTGTAGAGCGTAGAGTAAAGTGACCGGAAACCATTTTACCTGTATCCCGGCATAGCCAAAAATATAACGGGACACTTGGTCCATTTTACCTGTAACGTTGAAGCACACACGTCTCCTCACGTAGTTTGTCACTTTTAAGCACTCTTAAATTTCATTCATTTCATTCATTTCATTCATTTCATTCAAATCTCGAAAACTCTGAAAAAACTTAAATTTTACATAGAAAGCCTTCTGCGAAAATTTTAAAATTATCCCCAGTTCAGTTTTTAACCATGAGCAAATTATTTTCAATTTAAAAAAATATTTATTTAATTTTTTCACTCAAATATTTAAACGAAAAATTGTTAAAAAATCCTTTATTTAAAATAATTAACTTACATCGCCTTAAGCACAATAGAGCAAATTAATAAATTACAATTTCAAATTCAACGCTCAACAATTAGACAAGCATACTTTCCATCACAATCCAATTAGTTATATTCCCTTACAAAATTAAATCTCAATTAACTAACACATTTATGCACTTTGTATTAGTTTTCATATAAATTAATTTAACAAATTCTAATATCAACCAACAAATTTCCAATTACTTCTTTTAAATAATAATTCGTCTTCTCCAACCATAACCAATAACCCTTTTACAAGCAGAAGTTAAATAATTACGTAGTTATTTTTTCTCCCGGTTCTTTGCATGTAAAAAAAAATAATTAATGAATTTAAATAGTTTAAATAATTATTAATAATAATTAATTTAAAAATAACAAAAAAGTTTGAATTGACATTTCAACACTTGACATTTGACGTTGACATATAATCAAACTGACAGCTCAACATATCTGACACCTAACGTCACCTTGACATCTTGAATTGGTTGACAGCTATAATTTAAATTCTTTGACAGTTGCAACCGATTAAATAATAATTTAAAAAATCAATTATTTATAATTAACCAACTAAGTTAAATTAATTTTTCGTTCCTCAAGTTACAATTTGTTACATAATAATAAACTCTAAATTCCTTGTATACTTCCCAATATCATTCGATTAATTAAAATTTTTAATATCCAGCTTAAAGATACCTTTAATTTTTGAAAAGACACACAACAGTAAAAAAATCAAACCACCATTCGTAAAGTAGAATAATTTCCCAAACCAGTAGAACTAACAATTTAAATTTTCAAAATCTATCCTAACCAAATTTCAAAACTCTCGTAAAACTAACAGACATATCTCCAGTAAGGGAGCGTAGAGCAAGGTGACTGGAAAGCCATTTTACCTGTATCCCGTAGCATAGACAAAAATATAACGGGACACTTGGTCCATTTTACCTGTAACGTTGAAGCACACACGTCTCCTCACGTAGTTTGTCACTTTTAAGCACTCTTAAATTTCATTCATTTCATGCATCTCATTCAAATCTCGAAAACTCTGAAAAACTGAAATTACACATAGAAAGCCATCTGCGAATATTTTAATATTATCCCTGATTCATTTTCTATCCATGAGCAAATTATTTTCAATTTAAAATAAAATTAATGTTTAATTTTTTTTCACTAGAATATTTAAACGAATAATTGTTTTAAAAAATCCTTTATTTGAAATAATTAACTTACAACGCCATAAGCACAATAGAGCAAATTAATAAATTACAATTTCAAATTCAACGCTCAACAATTAGACAAGCATACTTTCCATCACAATCCAATTAGTTATATTCCCTTACAAAATCAAATCTCAATTATTTAATACATTTATACACTTTGTATTAGTTTTCATATAAAATAATTTAACAAATTCTAATATTTAACAACAAATTCCCAATAACTTCTTTTAAATAGTAATTCATCTTCTTCAACCATAACCAATAACTCTTTAACAAGTAGAAGTTTTAATAATCACGTAGTTATTTTTTCTCCTGGTTCTCTGCATGTTTTAAAAAAAAATTATTAGTTTTCTGATTTAAATAATTTAAATAATTATAAATATTAAATTCTCTTAATAATAACAAAATAGTTTGATTTGACATTTTAACACTTGACATCTAACGTTGACACATAATTAATTTGACAGCTCAAAATATCGGACACCTAACGTCACCTTGACATCTTAAATTGGTTGACAGTTATAATTAAAATTCTTTGACAGTTGCAACCGATTAAATAATAATTTAAAAATCAATTATTTATATTCAACCAATTAAATTAAATTAAAATCGCTTATGCTCAAGTAACAATTTATTACACAATAATAAATTCAATTCTATTAATCCTTAAATACACAACTTCATACCCTGTTGACATTTAAATTGTTTGGACAGCTTGTTTAAACCTGACATTTACCGTTATTGACAACAAATAGACTGACAGCTATTAAACTAAAATTTTAATCTCGGAAAACTCTTTCATGTTATGAAATTCCCCTTTTCTAAATTTAATTAAAGTTTACTTAAATCAGCTTCCAATCATTTAATTCGCTTCCTAAGCTTTTTCTTTTAATTATCAATACCATCTAACCCAGTTAATACTTTCTCCGTTGCATCAATTTGAAAATAACTTTAATCATCTTATTTGATTATTCCCATGACATTAAATTGCATCCATTAGACATTGACGTAAAACATCACAGTACCATTGACATTCAAATAGATTTGACAGTTTTATCAATTACTTGACTGACAGTGACATCAAACGCCTCATCACATTGACAGCAAAATTAATTGACAATTTGATTACAGCGCGAAATCCATTGACATCTTTCGTCTTAAATTTGACAATAAATTCATTCTCCGTTTTAATTTAAAAATTTGACATTAAATTCGTCCTAAAACCCGACAATAATTACTCAATTAATCAATCAATTAACAAACTTGCGAAATTCCTTAGAAAACAAGTAGACAGTCACAATAACCTCCATAGGATTTAACCGTAGAAATAACCCAGTAGAAAAATGGTGATGAACACACGCTCCACCTCAGTTCGTAGAAGTAGTCCCTCGAAGGCAGTGACGAGTAGATATTCCGTCCGCCGTAGCTCGCTGGGAACGATGTCCCCGTCTAAGGCTTCGGCCACCAGCTTTGGTAGACGGGCATCAACAACCCAGCTGATGGCTTCCAAGGCACCTGCCCTACGAAGAGCTTCTTCGGTAGAGGTGGAGGAAAATCAAAAGGGTCTCTGTTCTCCCGCAGATTGCGGAAGACAGCCAAGGGGGAGGGCTCTAAGGCAGGGCAAATTTACGACAGGAAATTTTTCGCTACCGCATATCCAGCAGAGTCAAATCCCATGGGCCCATTGCAAAAAGCAAAACATGAGCTCATGCTGTTTATCAGGGACACCGTGAAGCACAGGGCTATTTTAGCCAAGACGCCCCAATTCTCGAATTGGGAAGAGCGTATCGGCTCAGTCTTAGCCCTGCTGCACAATCTTCCAGCAATTTGGCTGGGAGAGGCGGGGTCAGGAGTTGATGTTGGAACGGGAACCGAGGATCTCGTGGTGGAGGACCCGGTGTTGGAGCAAGAATTAGGGCCTTTGGCAGGCCCTAATCAGGAGCCGCAACCGGGATCTTTGCCTTTGGACGAGACCGATATCACCAAATTCCTCACTGTTTTTGGGGGGAATTATGCGGGAGATGTTCAACACACTAGTTAGGGAGAATGAGGCCAAGACAGGAGGAAATGGGGAACAGGGACAACAGCTGGTGGGTCAGGAAGGGAAAAAGGGCAAGAAGAAGGGAAAGGGTCGGAATGCCAAGGTAGTTGTGGCAGAGGAACCTTGCGAAGGGGAAATTTGTTCGACGGACCAGGGATCTGGACCATTAGAGGGGCAAGAGGGTGCGCAAGAATGGCGGACGGTAAAGGGGAAGACCGCCGTGCGCCGGGAGAGACGGAAGAGGAAGAAGCAGCGTGAAGCTGAGCAAGCAGCCAGCCTCGCCGCAAACACGCCACCTTCTGCTCCCCAACCCAAGCAAAAGCCGGCACCTGCTTCTAATCCCAGGGCCGGCCGAATGCCAAACGCCATCGAGCTTGAATCAATTGGGGGATTCAAGCACGCGGACATGATGCCTATCCTTAGGGAAACGGTGAAGAAAGAGGATGTGCAGAGAATCCGCACAAACTTTAAGGGTCATCTACTCCTGGAGCTAGCACCAATGTCGCACCAGGAAACGATGACCCTTTGGAGAGAGGTGTCTGCGGCCCTTGATGGCAAAGCAAAATGCCGTCCGCGGACACCCTCAGTGCGGGTGAACTGCACCAACATTCCGCCTGGCACTTCGTCCGAAGAAATTTCTTTGGAAATGAATGCCGCGCTGGGCGTTGAAATTTTCAGCGACCAGATCACGACCGTAAAAACGCATTACGGTACGTTGGTCGCATTTTCGACTGCCCAGCAATAGCGGTGACCGACCAGGCCCTGGCAAGGCAATACACGGTCGGTTTCAGCAAATGCTGCAGGCTTCGGCTTTTGGAGCGTCGGCGGCAATGCTACCGGTGCTACGAATACGGGCATACTGCTGCCCGTTGCCGTGGCAAGGACCGCAGTAGCAAATGCCATCGCTGCGCGGAAGATAAGCACGAGGACCGTGCACTAGGGAGCGGAAGTGCTTGGGATGCGAGGGCCCGGATGCAATCGGGCATTCGCTGGGCCAGCGCAGTTGCCGCTACTTTGGAAAGGTAACCCCACAGCCCAGTCATGATTAGAGTGTTCCAACAGAACCTCAATCATGACCAAACGGCACAAGACTTGCTTTTGCAAAGTGCTCGTGCCGAGGGTTGTGATATTCTGATTATCTCGGACCCCTATTGGGTGCCGAATAATAACAGCAATTAGTTACCGATACCACTGGTCGGGTAGCAGTGGTATCAGTTGGGGATTATCCTTTTCAGCGCATCATTGACAACCAACGCGAGGACTTCGTTGTGGTCGAGATGCGGGGAATCGTTTTCTGTTCCGTCTACCTACCACCCGTGGGTTCCGATTTGACTGTCGAGGAGTACAAACGCAAATGGACCGAAATCATGTCTGTGCTCCCACGGAATCGGGACACCGTGATCGGGGGTGATGTAAACGCCTGGTCAGGTGCATGGGGAATGGAGCGGAGGCCAAACGATGGGGAAAGGGTATCTAGGGGGGGAGTTGTGATGGATGCGGCGGCTGCTCTGGGATTGGTTCTCCTGAACCAGGGCAACCAGAGCACTTGGATTGGGGCAAATGGTCGCAACTCCATCGTGGACGTATCCTTTTGCAGCCCCTCCTTGGTAGGGGACAACAATTGGCGCGTGTGTGACGAAACCCCAAGTGACCACAATACTATCAAGTTTGTGGTCGGCAGGGTTCCGAGACAGCGCGCCAACAACGAGGTACACTCAGCAGCGAATGGGGGAAGGTGGTCCACAAGATTCTTCGACAAGGATTTGTTCGTTGAAATCTTGAGGGACCAGGACATTTTGGGCATGTTGCTACGCCAGAGGAGCTTACCCAGGCCATCACGGTGGCCTGTGATGGCACCATGCCTAGGCAACCCCAAGGCGACAGGGCCGGCGGCCAGTTTATTGGTGGACGTCCGAGATTGATCGGTTGCGCAGCCATTATCACGGAATGAAACGGCGGTTCAACCGGGCCCGGACCGAGGAGCAGCGCGAGGAAAGGCGTCAAATGAAGTCGGACGCACGCGCTGCCCTGGAACGGGCCATCAAGCTCAGCAAGGACCAACACAAGCAGGATCTGCCGGAACAATTGGAACCGCACGGCTTTGGCCCTGCTTACCAAATCCGCAAGCAGCAGTGGGAAGGAGCTCGGGTTCCGATGGAACGGGATGCCAACAAGCTCCAGTTCATCGTGAATGAGCTCTTTCCCGATCGTCCCCCGATGGAGTGGCCCGAGACGGAAGTAGGTGAGGATCCACAGGATCCGGTCTCGGAGGAGGAGTTGGCGGAAGAGTTGAAGGAAATTGCCCGCTCACTCAACCCCAAGAAAGCTCCGGGGACGACAATATTCCAAATATGGCTGCAGCTGCGGCAATTCTGGCTTTTCCGGAAGTTTTTGCCAAAAGCTACAAGCAGCTACTGGAGGCAGGCACTTTTCCCGACGCATGGAAGCGGCAACAACTGGTGCTGCTTACCAAGTCGGGAAAAAACACCTGGGGAGCCCTCGTCATACCGGCCAATTTGTTTGCTGAGTGTGCTGGGGAAAATTTTAGAGCGGTTGATTCAACGGAGGCTGACAACCCATCTGGAGTCGACCGGGGGACTTTCGGACGCCCAGTACGGTTTCCGTAAAGGGCGTTCAACCGTTGATGCCATCACTCGGGTGATGGACAATGGTAAAGTCGCTCTAGACAAAAAGCGAAAGGGGGATCGTCTCTGTGCGGTGGTAACGGTGGACGTCCGGAATGCCTTTAACTCGGCAAACTGGACAGCGATCGGCCAAGCTCTGCAGCGTAAAAACACTCCGCCTTATTTGCAGGCGTTGCTGCGGAACTATTTCATTGGCCGAACGCTCCACTACGATACGGATGAAGGAATAGTGTCGAGGACTGTATCTGCTGGCGTTCCTCAGGGTTCGGTTCTAGGACCAACACTTTGGAACGTCATGTACGACGACCTACTCCGCTTGCCGCTCGAAGGACTACGAGCGGACATCATCGGGTTCGCTGACGACGTGGCCTTCACATTTTTGGGAAGGACCACGGAACAGGTCAGCGCATTAGCAACGGCTAACCTGGAGAGGATCGAGCGGTGGCTGCAAGGAGTCGGTTTGGAACTTGCCCACCAAAAGACCGGGTTCATGATCTTTTGTACCCATCATGTCCCGCAGCTCGCAGAGCTTCAAGCGGGCGGTCACTCGATCCAATCCACGGAAACGCTGAAGTACCTGGGAGTGGACCTCTGCCGCAAACAGCACCACAGCCGGCATCTGGAGAGGGTGGTCAATAAGGCTTCACGGATTACGAATGCCTTGACCTGCCTGATGCCGAATAAGCGTGGTCCTAAGAGCCGCAGAAGGAGACAGCTCGTAAACGTCGGCAACAGTATCATCCGATACGGAGTTGCCACCTGGGGGCGATGGGTGCTCGACAAGGAGACCCATCGCAAATCGGTCCAAAGGGCGCATCGACCGGGGGCTCTCCGAGTCGCCAGCGCCTTCCAGACCGTTTCTTATGATGCCGCTTGCGTTGTTGCCAACACCACCCCGTTAGTCCTCCTCATGCAGGAGGATATCCGCTGCCACGACGAAAAGGTAGCGAGTGGTGGAGTTCAATCGGACATACGAAAGCGGCAACGGGAGGAGACGATGAGGCGCTGGCAGGACCAGTGGACAACGGGTGCAGGGCAACCAGGAGCACCAGGACTGAAGACGAGGAGGCTGATTCCAGACATTAATCTCTGGGTCAGCCGCAAGCATGGGGAAGTTGACTTTTCCTCACCCAGCTCCTCACGGGGCACGGGTTCTTGCGCTCCTATTTCGTCGAGAAAGGCATCTTGGAGGGCTCGCCCAACTGCCCTGAATGTGGTGACGCCGTGGAAGATGTTGAACACGTGCTGTTCCACTGTCCACGGTTCGATCGGATCCGGAATGAGATGCAGCAGCGGTGCCATTCCCGAGTAACAATGGATAACATCGTCTCGGAAATGTGCACCCGCAGCGAAACGTGGGAGGCCGTCCGCGCCGCCGCCAGGACAATCTTCTCCACTCTCCAAGCGAGATGGGATGTTGAGCGTCCACCAACGGCAAGGCGACGCAGGCGGGCCAGACGGCGGGCGAGGGACGCAAATGGTGGTCCCTCAGGCCATGCGGCACGGCAACAACCCGCACCGCAAGGGCCACCGTAAGCTGGAAAGTTATTAATCTTTTATTTATTTTCGTTTCTTTCCAGCTTTCTTTTTCTCTTCGCTCATCTATTTTCAGCTTTCTTCTATCTCTTTCTCCTTTTCTTGTTTCCTCTATCCAAATCTCGTTTCAGGAGAACTGCCTTACGTGCTTGGAGTGGTGACCAACGATGCCGACCCCCCATTGCCCACCCGAAGCGTGGGCGATAGGACCAAAGGGACCGCGTTGCACCACGGAAAGCACCGTAATAAGCAGAATCATCAGACCAGATCGCCGCAGAAGATGCGTTGTGACCCAGGGTGCAACCGCACACACGACTCCGCATGAAGTAATACGCACCACAAGCGTACCGGCCGAGTTGGGTGAGTCGGAGAGGGGGATGGAATATGCTCACTCTTCGCTAACAAAAAAAAAAAAAAAAAAAAAAAAAAAAAAAAAAAAAGGTAGCCAAATGCCTCGTCATCTAATTAGTGACGCGCATGAATGGATTAACGAGATTCCCTCTGTCCCTATCTACTATCTAGCGAAACCACAGCCAAGGGAACGGGCTTGGATGCACTAGCGGGGAAAGAAGACCCTGTTGAGCTTGACTCTAGTCTGGCATTGTAAGGCGATATAGGAGGTGCAGCATAGGTGGGAGGGCTTCCTCGTGGAGCTCGCCTCTGAGATACCACCACTCTTACTGTTGCCTTACTTACATGATTGGGTGGAACAAGCGCGGGCCCCAGGTCCGGATCGTGCGCGCACCTCCTCCGGGGGCTGTGGCGGCGGTTCGCCTGCGCGCGCCCAATGCGCCGTGTTTCTCGCTCAGCGTCCAGTGTGTCGCTGGGTGGTGCCGCCGGGGAGACTGCATCGTAGCATCGTCGTGTGTAGCGTGTTACCCGCTTGTCCGACCGTGAGCCGTGGCCCGCAAGGGTACAAGCTTGCGTACGTCGGTGCATTCGTGGTGCACTGCTTCTGCGCGGTCGATCGTTTATGATGTCACGTTTGCCCCCGGTTCCGCGCGCCGCCCGGCTCGAAGACTCCTGGACAGGTCCTTTCGGTCCACGTCATGGACAGTGCCAGGTGCGGAGTTTGACTGGGGCGGTACATCTCCAAAACGATAACGGAGGTGTCCAAAGGTCAGCTCAGTGTGGACAGAAACCACACGCTGAGCATAAGGACAAAAGCTGGCTTGATCCCAACGTTCAGTACACTTCGGGACAGCGAAAGCTTGGCCTTACGATCCTTTGGTTATAACGAGTTTTTAGCAAGAGGTGTCAGAAAAGTTACCACAGGGATAACTGGCTTTTTTTTTTTTTTTTTTATAACGGGTTTCTTTATTTTATAGAATCCCTCACCCACCCCTACAATGTATACCCGCGAGGGTTTTTTGAAAGGGGTCCTGAGCCGTATTTGGCCAATCTGCAACCGTGCTTTTGCACCTTTCACTTTTATTCAAATTCAAATAAATTAAAATTCTTTTACTCCTATCGTACTCCAGTCGGAGTCTTCTGGTTCAGCTTTCGCTGCTTCTACTGCAGCGCTGTGAATCTAGCGGGAGGCAACTTCCGCCTCGACCGCTGCCACTTGTTCAGCAGCGCTTAGGCCACCGTCTTCGACTACTGCTGCAGCCTCCTCCACCTGTTGCGATGTCTCACGAGACGGTCCGTCAGCGTGTTCCGCGATTGCTCGGCCGTCATCGTCATCGCTTCTTGCCCGGCTGGACACTCCGAGGAGCCGACGGTTTCGCCTCTCTCTCTAAACCGCGCTTGCCGTTCACGAAGCGCTGCACGTCGCTGAGCGGTGCGTGGTGAAGCCGGTGGGGTTGGGGGAAGTCCAGCTCGACGTTCTTCCCGCCGACGTGCTGTTGCTGCTCGCCGGTTGGCGTTTCGTCTCACGTTTCGGGCCCGTCGCACCTCGGCGCGTTGAGCCTCTAACTGAATCACGTCGTCGGTATGGTGCTCGATGACGTGAACCGCCAGTGCTGCCCGCTCCTCGTCCCACGCTCGCTGCAGCTGGGCCGTTATCTGCTTAGCAGCTTCGCATATACGGCTCCAGCTCTCGGCATCGCGCAGCAAATGCCGCTGGAGGGTGTCAGGACAGACAGGGTCTGGACCCCCTCGCCTAGTAGCTCCTGACGTACCGCAGCGAATCGTGGACACTCGAAGAACGCGTGCTCCGCCGTTTCTGGGACGCCGACGCACAACTGGCAGTCTGGGGACGACGTGAATCCATTATGGCACAGGTAGTCACGGAAAAATCCGTGTCCGGACAGAACCTGCGCCAAATGAAAAGTCATGTCTCCATGTTTCCTAGACTGCCAGTCACCGACCGATGGGATGACACGGTGCGTCCACCGCGTGTGCCGGCTAGCATCCTGTTGCAGTGCGTCGGCATCCCATTCCTTCTGCCAGCAGTCGATGGTAAACTGCCTCTCAGTCGCCCGGATGTCCTCCTTCGTTGCAGCACGGTCTGGAGCAAGGAGTTGTTGATGGACCCGGGCATCCTCGTTGATGAGGTGGCATATCGGTACGAGTCCAGCGAGCAGGGTGGCCGTCTCATACCTGACGGTACGGAATGCCCGTGCCACCCTGATGGCGGCTCTTCGCTGTACTCGTTGCAGCATCCGTCGGCACTCACGCACCCGAGTTGCCTCCGCCCAGACGGGAGCAGCATACCGCAACACCGATTCTGCCACATACGCCAGCAGCCTTGACTTGGCCGTCCTGGGGCCGCTGTGGTTTTGCATGAGGCGCGTTACAGCTGCCACCACGCGCGACGCCTTTTCCGTGACGTTGGTGACATGGTCTCGCCATTTCAGGTGATCTTGGAGCTGCACGCCCAAGTACCTGATGCTCCTAGACGACTTGATTTCCACGTCACCAACGCGAAATGTCACCTGCGGTGGAGTCTTCTTACTCGAAATCAGGACGGCTTCAGTCTTGGCTGGGGCCAACTCCAGACCGTGCTGTTGCATCCAACGTTGGACCTGGTCAACGGCCTCCTCTGCTCTCGCGCGAACCTCGTCGGTGGTGGTAGCAGGAACCAGCAGCGCCAAGTCATCCGCGTAACCGATGATTTCGACGTCGGGAGGAAGCGGCACATGCAGCACCCCGTCATACATTATGTTCCACAAAGTGGGGCCCAGAATGGACCCCTGTGGAACACCGGCGGTAACATGCCGTACGACGGGGCCTTCGCTCGTGTCGAAGTATAGCATGCGATCTTCGAAGTAGCTCCGAAGCATCCGTTGGAGGCCGGTTGGGACACCTTTTGCCTGAAGGGCGCTGGCAATGGATTGCCAGCTGGCCGTGTTGAACGCGTTCTTCACGTCCAACGCCACAACAAGCAAGAATCGGTTATCCCGGCCGTTCGTTCGCCCAAACGACATGGCGGTGCGGCCGGCCTCAACAACGCGCTGAATGGCGCTCACTGTCGATCGTCCTCGACGAAATCCGAACTGCCGGTCCGACAGTCGGGGTGAAGACGGCTCCTCGAGATGGTCGTTGAGGCGGTTCAGTATGAGGCGCTCCAATACCTTCCCCAGAGCGTCGAGCATGCAAAGGGGTCGGTACGAACTGCTCTCTCCCGGAGGCTTCCCCTGCTTCGGCAGCAACACCAGTCTTTGCCTCTTCCACTGTGCCGGGAACGTAGCGCGGTTGAGGCAATCCTGGTACAGGACCCGGAAGACCTCCGGGAACATGGTGATTGCCGTCTTCACCGCCGCATTCGGGATGCCATCGAGCCCTGGTGCTTTGCGGCTCGCCATCTGACTCGCGATTAGCAGCAGCTCGTCGTCAGTAACAGGTGCTACACCCGCCGCAGTTGTTGCTCCCTCGTCGTTTCCCGCGTTGCTCTGCTGCGACCAGTCACAGGGCGGATGCTCAGGGAAGAGGTCGGACACAATGCGTTCGAGGACGACCCGGTCCGCTTCTGAAGGCGTCCGACTGCCCCGGAGCCGGGACATGACGACCCGATATCCTGCCCCGAACGCATTCTCTTCTGCAATTTCGATCAGCTCCTGGAACAAGTTCCGCTTGCTAGCTCGAATTGCTCGACTGAGCTCCGCCCTTGCTGTCCTGTGCTCAGCTGCTGCTATGCTGCGCTCCTCCAAATCAGCCGTCCGCAGCATCCGGTCACGGGCAACCTCGCAGTTGTTCCTCAGGCGAGCCAGGAGGGGAGACCACCAAAATGTGTTACGATGCGGGTCTTGGTGCAGTCGGGTAACCCGCTGCATTGTCTCATCGCAGGCCTTCAACATGGCTGCGATCATACCCTCCTGGGTCGATGCGCGTTGGACAAAGTCCGCAGCGAACAGCGCCTCGAGGAATGATGTAGCAGAAAACTGCGAGGTCTTCCATCTACGGCCAGCGTGACGCACACGCCTCTGGCTAGCGGAAGCACCCTGCCGCGACGACGGTTGCCGCTGATGTTGCTGTTGCTGCTGTTGCGATGGCTGCTGCTGCTGCTGCTGCTGCTGAAGTGACTGCTGCTGCTGCGCAGAGGACTGTTGCGCTGGCTGCTGCTGGTCCTGCAGTTGCTCGGGCGATGCTGGTGTTCCTCCCACGGTGTAGAGGACATAGCGGTGGTCTGATGCGGTGTAGCGTGTACTCACGATCCACGTATCTGGGCGAGCAATCGACGGGCTTGCGAACGCCAAGTCAATTATGCTCGGGAGAGCCACCCCGTTGCCGTCGAACGTGAATTCTCGACCTTGGTTTATCACGCTCAAGCCAAGCTGCTCCACCATAGCGTGCAGCTCTTCCCCGCGGTTGCAAGTCCTCGGATTGCCCCACTCCTCATGTCTGGCGTTAAAATCGCCGGCGACGACGACTTGAGGGTGGGAGAAGGCTTCGAGTTCTATGGCTTCAATGAAGCGCTCGAACTCGGCGAGGCTGAGGCTTGGTGGAGCATAGCAGCTTATGAAGGTCACTCCGCCAATCTGCGCTGCTACCAGCCCCGAGCTTCGCTGCACCACACGCGCTGAATTGGTAGCTCACCGACAGCTACCACCGCTACCGTCCGGCAGCTGCTGAATGCCCACCGGCCGTTATTCTCTGGTGGACGCAGAACATCAGAGAGGATGAGCACGTCTGCTTTCTCCTCTCTGGCAGCTTGTAGCACCAGATTCTGGGCATCACGGCCATGGCCCAGATTCGCCTGCAAGACTTTTAGGACCGGAAGCATCGCTGAGCCGAACGAGCACATTCGCTGTGTCCTATGTGGTGAGCGCCACCACACAGTGCACACTTCGCCTCATTTTGGCAGGATCGTGCTTTGTGTCCGTCTAGTCCGCAACGGATGCACATATTCTGCCGATCTGCAGTGGAACGGCAGTTCGACGCAATGTGGCCCATCTCCAGACAGCGGAAGCATCGCTGACGCTCTGGAGGGGTTGGTGGAGCTGCACGTACCTTGCTAACGCAGTCGCACAGGAATAGTTTGGCTCCTTCCAACTGACGAGCTGATTTCGCTGGTAGCCGGATTCGTGCTCGCTTCGACCCATCTGGAAGTTCCCAAATGCTGGTGGAAACTACTCCAGCACTTGCGCCAATCTTCTCATCGAGGGCAGCAATGATGTCCTCCTCCGCAGCGAGGGGATCGATGTCGGATACGAGCAGCTCACCCATTTCGGTGACAAGCCGACTTACGCCTGCGTCACCGATAATCTTGCGGACGCCATCAAGCATAAGTGGGGCATTTGCCGTCTTGCTTAGTTCCATGCGTAGCAGTCTGGCATGGGTTCGGCGACCCTGCTTGATATGCCCTTTCATGACACAGTAGGCCGGGTCGAGACGGATGGCTTTGCGCACCTTGTCGTAAATGCCATCCCAGGTTTCGCCTTCGCTGGGTGACACCTCGATGATGTCAGGCCTCGGCTTTCGCTTACGCTGTAGCTGCTGCTGCTGCTGCATACGCTCCTGCTGTTGCTGCTGCGAGCCAGCGACCGCCTGTCGCTGTGGCTGACGTTGCTGCTGCTGCTGTTGATGCTGCGCGATACCGACTGCCTGTCGCTGTAGCTGACGCTGCTGCTGCTGCTGTTGCGGCTGCTGCTGGGAGCGTGGCTTACCCGTAGCTTTGCCGCGATATCTACGCCGCACGACCTCGCTGTAGGTCAACTCCGGCACGACGTCTCCGCGGACGGCAGTCGATGCCTCGTTACGCGGCGGCATGACTGCACGCGACGTCGACGCGCGGGGCTGCTCCTGCTCTTGCTGGTTCCGCTGCTGCTGTTGTTGTTGCTGCTGCGGCTGCGCAGAGGATCGGCGTGGCAACGGAGTTGGAGGTTGACGCGAGCTAGCTGACGGTTGTCCGCCGGCAACCTTTGCTGCCAGTAAGGAGTTTAGAACGTCTCGGTCGCGCTGATGTGCGGCGGCGAGCTTCTCCATTTGCGCCTCCAGCTTTTCTTCACGGCGCTTCGCCTCCTCCTTCTCCTCCTGTAGCAGTTGGCACATGCCAGTTATCTGCTCCGAGAGGCGAGAATTTTGCTCCTTCATTTCCAAATTCTGCTCCTCTAGCCGCTGAATTGTTGCCTTAAGCAACTCGAGCTCCGGTGTGGTCGAGGCGGCCTTGGATGCCACGGCGGGCTTGTTGTTGCCTGTGACACTGACCCTAGGCAGCGCCACTCGAGGCTCGGTCACAAACAGCTTCGAGCCGGATGCCAAGCTGCTACGGCAGTCCACAGAGACTGACCTCGCACTCGCGCGCGTTGACATCCCGGATGATGCCATCATCTTTGCCGACTTTCAGGTTGGTGGGTTAAATAACCCTGGGGGTCGATGTGACCCCGGGGGTCGGTTGACCCCGGGGGGTCGAGATGACCCCAAGTATGCAGCGCCGTCTAGCTGGTGTTCTGCCGCTCAATCGCTGCTGTAGAATCCTTCTTCCACGCTGGTTTTCCACTATGGTCCGACTTGCGACCCCCCTGGTGGGCTGGGGGGGAGGGGTGTGGTGGCGAAAAAATTACGAGAGGGTGCGTCGCTCACGTGGGGAATGGATCCGCACCAATCCCGAATTTTTCCGGCACTTTTTCACGTCCAAATTGCGCTGCCCGCTTTTTCGACCCTTTTTGAACCTATTTTAGGGATTTTTCACCGGGAGCGGGGGAGGGGGGAGGGGGGGAAATTATTTTCGCGTGTTTTGTTTTATCGCCCTCTATCACCCCGCAGCTTCGCCGATTTTTTTTCTAATTTTTCGAAAAAAAAAATTCGAAAAATTCGAGCAGTTTTCGAGTTGCTCGAACTACTCGAATCGAGCAAATTCGAGCTGCCGCGGGCACTACACTTCTTCCCCGAATTTTCTGCGCACTTTTTGTAAACTCGAGCACTTTTCGAGCAATAACGGACTTTTCAAATTTTTGCCCCTTGGGAACTGCTCCACGGACAAAATTTGTCCCTTGGGTATTATAGAACTGTCACCAAGAAACGTCAAAAATTTTTTCACGATTTTCACAAATTTTTGATGCAATCTTATTGTACGCATAAAAACAAGCACAACGGTGAAAACCGCACACGAATCCGAGCAAAACTCGCGGAGTTATTCGCGATTTGCTATTTATTTCGATTTTTCCGAAAGCACGTGCTCCGGCGGTAGCACCCCGACACTTTTATTTTCTCGTTTTTTCACCGATTTTCGTTCTGTTTTTTTAAATTCACGTTCAGCGTCACTACGCGCACCTTTAAAATCACATCCGGAACGAATCCGTGCGTTTTTCACTGAGTTATTCACATTCAAAGTTCCCCATACAAATTGTATGGGGATGTAAACACACACTTTTATGCACTTTAAACTTCTCAAAACGTCTCGAAAACACTTTAAAACGCTTTAGAAGCGTCGAATTATCCAGAATCGAGTGTTTCCGGCGCCGAAATCACACAGTTTTGCGCATTTTTTCCACACCCGGAAATTTGGTACTACCGGGGGGGGGGCAAATGTACACAGAACAACACGAATTTTTTAAAGCGCAAAAAATCACAGAAATTCGACCAAATAACACTATCTATAGGTAAATTGGGTGCTCTGAACACGATTTTGAGGGTTTCAGAGCGATCCGAGGCCGTTTTACACACTTTTTTTGCACACTTTGTCGGAGCGTGTTTACATACGTCTGTACCCGACGGCTACTCGATGAACACTACAGGGATAACTGGCTTTTTTTTTTTTTTTTTTTTTTTATAACGGGTTTCTTTATTTTATAGAATCCCTCACCCACCCCTACAATGTATACCCGCGAGGGTTTTTTTTGAAGGGGGTCCTGAGCCGTATTTGGCCAATCTGCAACCGTGCTTTTGCACCTTTCACTTTTATTCAAATTCAAATAAATTAAAATTCTTTTACTCCTATCGTACTCCAGTCGGAGTCTTCTGGTTCAGCTTTCGCTGCTTCTACTGCAGCGCTGTGAATCTAGCGGGAGGCAACTTCCGCCTCGACCGCTGCCACTTGTTCAGCAGCGCTTAGGCCACCGTCTTCGACTACTGCTGCAGCCTCCTCCACCTGTTGCGATGTCTCACGAGACGGTCCGTCAGCGTGTTCCGCGATTGCTCGGCCGTCATCGTCATCGCTTCTTGCCCGGCTGGACACTCCGAGGAGCCGACGGTTTCGCCTCTCTCTCTAAACCGCGCTTGCCGTTCACGAAGCGCTGCACGTCGCTGAGCGGTGCGTGGTGAAGCCGGTGGGGTTGGGGGAAGTCCAGCTCGACGTTCTTCCCGCCGACGTGCTGTTGCTGCTCGCCGGTTGGCGTTTCGTCTCACGTTTCGGGCCCGTCGCACTTCGGCGCGTTGAGCCTCTAACTGAATCACGTCGTCGGTATGGTGCTCGATGACGTGAACCGCCAGTGCTGCCCGCTCCTCGTCCCACGCTCGCTGCAGCTGGGCCGTTATCTGCTTAGCAGCTTCACATATACGGCTCCAGCTCTCGGCATCGCGCAGCAAATGCCGCTGGAGGGTGTCAGGACAGACAGGGTCTGGACCCCCTCGCCTAGTAGCTCCTGACGTACCGCAGCAAATCGTGGACACTCGAAGAACGCGTGCTCCGCCGTTTCTGGGACGCCGACGCACAACTGGCAGTCTGGGGACGACGTGAATCCATTGTGGCACAAGTAGTCACGGAAAAATCCGTGTCCGGACAAAACCTGTGCCAGATGGAAAGTCATATCTCCATGTTTCCTAGACTGCCAGTCGCCGACCGATGGAATTACACGGTGCGTCCACCGCGTGTGCCGGCTAGCATCCTGTTGCAGTGCGTCGGCATCCCATTCCTCCTGCCAGCAGTCGAACAGGGATAACTGGCTTGTGGCCGCCAAGCGTTCATAGCGACGTGGCTTTTGATCCTTCGATGTCGGCTCTTCCTATCATTGTGAAGCAAAATTCACCAAGCGTAGGATTGTTCACCCTTTCAAGGGAACGTGAGCTGGGTTTAGACCGTCGTGAGACAGGTTAGTTTTACCCTACTGGTGTGTGCTTATAGTCGCTATCTTAACGGAATTCCTGTGCAGTACGAGAGGAACCACAGGTACGGACCACTGGCTCAATACTAGTCCGACCGGACTTTGGTATGACGCTACGTCCGCTGGATTATGCCTGAACGCCTCTAAGGTCGTAGCCAATCCGAGCTGATAGCGCTTCTCAAACCCATTAGGTGTTCGGAAGCTAGCGGGCCTAACAACCCTCTGAGATCCGTTGGAGTCTGCGTCTGCAGCCCGGCGTCTCATCCCGCTATACCTAGGCCGCAATGAGTGGAGTTCGCTGCACGTGTTAGTACCGTAACTGGGAACGCCGTTGGCTTGAGCTCTGCCCAACGTGGATATACCTAGTTTCGACACCTATCAACCGCCCGCAAACGACGGGACTTCAGGCTGGGAGCTGCGAGTTGTAGAGATGCGTTCGCATCGATCCTCTCAGGCGACCCATGCTTGGTGGTTTGTCCGTGTGCCCCTTCCTCGATGTGCGCAAGCTCGTCTTGGTCTGGGGACCACGTCGACACAGGGGATACTCTTGTGAGAGCAAAAGTGTACTAAGTTGAGTGTAGCAAGGGAACGCGTGCCCCTTCCTCGTTGGCGTAACTAACCATCTTGGTCTGGGGACCGTGGTACCGTGCTCTGGTGAAGCTTGGTGCGTGCTCCTTCCTTGTCAGACGAGTGACTTGACATAGGATGGAGAAGGACACTTAACACTAATGAGCTTGTCGGCGTGCCTCGTTCTCGACTTGATTGTCTTGATGTGAGGACCGTGCGGACCACACCAGTAAGCTTACACATGCTCGTTACAAGTTGTATAAGTTGACCCGTTTGGCCCGGTTGCCTTGCACATGATGGTGTTGACCATGTTCGGTTAACAGGTCGTGTGTCGAGGTGGTCGGCCTTGGTAGTAGGATGTCTTGTGCATGTGACGTGTTGACCTGGTTTGGTCGGTGTGTCGTCGTGTACGAGATGACCTACTTACCCGTCAGTTTTCCAAGTTGTATCATGTGTTTACTTAGTTGACGTGTCATGTGCTTGGATGATTAGCGTACGGGTCATGTATGGTGCGCTTGCTTCAGTTGAAGGGATGTACTAGTACAGTTGTATTAATTGTTTATTTCACGATCTGGTCTTTTGGCTGGATCGTGAAAAAAACGCTAAGTCCCAAATCCTGAACTCGAGAAGAAAGCGCCAATGACAACGTTTTTGACTGGAGCTCCCTAGCATTCGGCTTTTTTCTACTTTGAAGGGATGCACTGTTGTATGAATTGTTTATTCACGAACTGGTCGTTTGATTGGATCGTGACAAAAAAACGCTCAGTCCCAAATCCTGAACTCGACAGGAAAGCGCTGATTGCAAACATTTTGACTGGAAGTCCCTTGAAAATGGCGTTTGCGTTATTGGCATTATGTGGCACGTTTATTGTGGCTAGAACATTAATTATTCACCAAATGGCACCAAAGCTTGGCAAAAGTCGCGAAACACTCCTATCTCGACGCACCAGCAATCGCAACTTGATGCAAAATAAATTGCACGAGCTAATGATACTTGTACCATGCACAGTACACCGTACCAAAATATACCCCTGAAAGTGTGCAATTTGGTGCTACCCTAGGGAATATGTATGGGGAAGCCTAGCTACGTGTGTCGCACGTTCCAAGTTGCATGGACGTCGAACAGAGGCATGCAAAAGCACCTATCTAGGGAATTACTCTACGTTCTAGTAGCAAGTGCGATTTTCCGGTCCAGCACGGCAGTACGCCTGCACGCATACACTCCATGTACCAAAAATGTACCAACCTAGGCGTTGCTCAGTAGCTTTTGGCGGCACATAGAAAAAGTATTCGAGTTCAGATTTTTGGGACTTAGCGTATTTTTTAAAACTAATAACGAAAATTAAATTTTAAATCGGTAAACGGCTAGGAGTAGCTCAGTAGCAACGTGGCAAAAGTATTCGAGTTCAGATTTCTAGGACGTAGCGTATTTTTCAATCATAATAAACCGAATCAAACATAACAATGATGAAACTTACACCACGTCCCAAGGTTGTGCACAATACGTAACGATAAAGTGCTGGCGAGGTTAGAGGTGCACCAAAATTGTGTACCGATCAGGGAAAGTACTCTACGTTCCTATGATTTGGGTGAAAAGTGTTGATTAACTGCTTGTTAGAATAGACAGTTGCTTATCATACACATCGCAAACGAACACCCCTTAGTGAGCATTAGCAAAAGTCAATGGCACAAAGCAAATGCAATACAAACTGATCAAGTACATTAAAGAACGCTACGTACCAGGACTTCTTTCCAAGAATGGTGTCCGCGACGGGAGGGCAAGCGTCCTTCCCAGGTTTTCCTAGTAAACCTTGTATGGTAAACATACCCAAGCGTGTCCGTAAGCACGCAACGAAAGTCACGAACGGGCACATACCTAGGGAATGTACTCTACGTACTTGGACTTTTGTCCAATAATGGTGTCCGCGACGGTCGGGCACTGCGACGCAATAACCAAATCCTAGGATTGTAACTTTAGTGTGCACAAACATAAACATTAACGCGTTCGCTCGGGCTGCGCCGTCCGTGTTGAACACAAATGTGGGTGATTATATGCGTGGAGGGACAAAAACATACGAGGAGGAGACAGTTTTCTGCACGATGTGCACAGAGCTCATTTCGTCGTCCCGGGCGAATGGAAAAACACAAACATCGCGAGTATCGTTCTAGGTTTCTGTCTATAAAAGGGCAGGCCAAAAGGTGACCGGTTGAGATAAGCATTTTAAGCATACAAACACTTTATTGGAACTTTTGATACAAAAACAAGGTACGTACATGTAGGTTGTACCAACATGGACATCTATGAACGCGTACGCTCGGGCTGCGCCCTCCGTCTTGTACTTTCCCTGATCGGTACACAGTTTTGGTGCACTGCTATTCCGACCGGCAACTTGTACCAACATATACATCCATGAACGCGTACGTAGTGTACTTTCCCTGATCGGTACACACTGTTGGTGCACGGCATAAGAAAAGAGCTAAAATGGTCAAACTCAATCCATTTCAACAATAGATAGTCGATAGTAGCTGTGCCGATGAAGTAGGGCACGATGCAAGTTAATGTTGTTTAATGAATAACATGTCCGCCATACATTTCAGTACAAATTTGCTCGGTCAGACCTACAAAGTGCTATATCTCGAATACGAGGCGTCGGACTGGGGGGTTGTAGAACAATTTTAAGTTCGTCTAATGATTCTACATCCGATTCTGGATAGCGGTTTTTTGACCACTTTTCAACATTTTGTGACACCTCGAACCTAAGGGCAGCTCCCTAGCTTTTTTCAAAAATGTGCACCGAACGGGCCGGAGAGCTCGTGAGGCTCAAAACATGTTTTTCGCTAAAACCCCTCAAAACGTGTCAAGAACGCACCCTAGCTCTTGTTTTTCAAAAGTTATGGCCATTTAAAGTGAGACGGTTTTTTGCTTCAAAATAGCTTTTTCACCCACCCCTGTGGTTATGGATGAAATTTTGACCCGAAAAAAAAAATCCGAATTTCGACCAAACAACATCGGTTTTAGAGGAATACATTTCCTTTCTAATGGTGCAAAAACTACGTGTCTAGCTCTTGTTTTTGAAAAGTTATGGCCGTTTAAAGTTAGACGTTTTTGCTTCAAAATAGCTATTTTACCCGTCCCTATGGCCATGCTTTAAATTTTCACGAAAATGCAAGGTCAGACCTAGGGCGGGCCATATCTTGAATACTAAACGTTGCAGACATTGGTCGTAGAACAATTTTAAGTTCGTCTAATGATTCTACATCCGATTCTGGATAGCGGTTTTTTGACCACTTTTCAATATTTCGTGACACCCCGAACCTAGGGGCAGCTCCCTAGCTTTTTTCAAAAATGTGCACCGAACGGGCCGGAGAGCTCGTGTGGCTCAAAACATGTTTTTCGCTAAAACACCTCAAAACGTGTAAGGAACGCACCCTAGCTCTTGTTTTTCAAAAGTTATGGCCATTTAAAGTCAGACGGGTTTTTGCTTCAAAATAGCTATTTTACCCGTCCCTATGGCCATGCTTTAAATTTTCACGAAAATGCAAGGTCAGACCTAGGGCGGGCCATATCTTGAATACTAAACGTCGCAGACATTGGACGTAGAACAATTTTAAGTTCGTCTAATGATTCTACATCCGATTCTGGATAGCGGTTTTTTGACCACTTTTCAATATTTTGTGACACCCCGAACCTAGGGGCAGCTCCCTAGCTTTTTTCAAAAATGTGCACCGAACGGGCCGGAGAGCTCGTGTGGCTCAAAACATGTTTTTCGCTAAAACACCTCAAAACGTGTAAGGAACGCACCCTAGCTCTTGTTTTTCAAAAGTTATGGCCATTTAAAGTCAGACGGGTTTTTGCTTCAAAATAGCTATTTTACCCGTCCCTATGGCCATGCTTTAAATTTTCACGAAAATGCAAGGTCAGACCTAGGGCGGGCCATATCTTGAATACTAAACGTCGCAGACATTGGACGTAGAACAATTTTAACTTCGTCTAATGATTCTACATCCGATTCTGGATAGCGGTTTTTTGACCACTTTTCAATATTTTGTGACACCCCGAACCTAGGGGCAGCTCCCTAGCTTTTTTTCAAAAATGTGCACCGAACGGGCCGGAGAGCTCGTGTGGCTCAAAACATGTTTTTCGCTAAAACACCTCAAAACGTGTAAGGAACGCACCCTAGCTCTTGTTTTTCAAAAGTTATGGCCATTTAAAGTCAGACGGGTTTTTGCTTCAAAATAGCTATTTTACCCGTCCCTATGGCCATGCTTTAAATTTTCACGAAAATGCAAGGTCAGACCTAGGGCGGGCCATATCTTGAATACTAAACGTCGCAGACATTGGACGTAGAACAATTTTAAGTTCGTCTAATGATTCTACATCCGATTCTGGATAGCGGTTTTTTGACCACTTTTCAATATTTTGTGACACCCCGAACCTAGGGGCAGCTCCCTAGCTTTTTTCAAAAATGTGCACCGAACGGGCCGGAGAGCTCGTGTGGCTCAAAACATGTTTTTCGCTAAAACACCTCAAAACGTGTAAGGAACGCACCCTAGCTCTTGTTTTTCAAAAGTTATGGCCATTTAAAGTCAGACGGGTTTTTGCTTCAAAATAGCTATTTTACCCGTCCCTATGGCCATGCTTTAAATTTTCACGAAAATGCAAGGTCAGACCTAGGGCGGGCCATATCTTGAATACTAAACGTCGCAGACATTGGACGTAGAACAATTTTAAGTTCGTCTAATGATTCTACATCCGATTCTGGATAGCGGTTTTTGACCACTTTTCAATATTTTGTGACACCCCGAACCTAGGGGCAGCTCCCTAGCTTTTTTTCAAAAATGTGCACCGAACGGGCCGGAGAGCTCGTGTGGCTCAAAACATGTTTTTCGCTAAAACACCTCAAAACGTGTAAGGAACGCATCCTAGCTCTTGTTTTTCAAAAGTTATGGCCATTTAAAGTCAGACGGGTTTTGCTTCAAAATAGCTATTTTACCCGTCCCTATGGCCATGCTTTAAATTTTCACGAAAATGCAAGGTCAGACCTAGGGCGGGCCATATCTTGAATACTAAACGTCGCAGACATTGGTCGTAGAACAATTTTAAGTTCGTCTAATGATTCTACATCCGATTCTGGATAGCGGTTTTTGACCACTTTTCAATATTTTGTGACACCCCGAACCTAGGGGCAGCTCCCTAGCTTTTTTCAAAAATGTGCACCGAACGGGCCGGAGAGCTCGTGTGGCTCAAAACATGTTTTTCGCTAAAACACCTCAAAACGTGTAAGGAACGCATCCTAGCTCTTGTTTTTCAAAAGTTATGGCCATTTAAAGTCAGACGGGTTTTTGCTTCAAAATAGCTATTTTACCCGTCCCTATGGCCATGCTTTAAATTTTCACGAAAATGCAAGGTCAGACCTAGGGCGGGCCATATCTTGAATACTAAACGTCGCAGACATTGGTCGTAGAACAATTTTAAGTTCGTCTAATGATTCTACATCCGATTCTGGATAGCGGTTTTTTGACCACTTTTCAATATTTTGTGACACCCCAACACCTCAAAACGTGTAAGGAACGCACCCTAGCTCTTGTTTTTCAAAAGTTATGGCCATTTAAAGTCAGACGGGTTTTTGCTTCAAAATAGCTATTTTACCCGTCCCTATGGCCATGCTTTAAATTTTCACGAAAATGCAAGGTCAGACCTAGGGCGGGCCATATCTTGAATACTAAACGTCGCAGACATTGGACGTAGAACAATTTTAACTTCGTCTAATGATTCTACATCCGATTCTGGATAGCGGTTTTTTGACCACTTTTCAATATTTTGTGACACCCCGAACCTAGGGGCAGCTCCCTAGCTTTTTTCAAAAATGTGCACCGAACGGGCCGGAGAGCTCGTGTGGCTCAAAACATGTTTTTCGCTAAAACACCTCAAAACGTGTAAGGAACGCACCCTAGCTCTTGTTTTTCAAAAGTTATGGCCATTTAAAGTCAGACGGGTTTTTGCTTCAAAATAGCTATTTTACCCGTCCCTATGGCCATGCTTTAAATTTTCACGAAAATGCAAGGTCAGACCTAGGGCGGGCCATATCTTGAATACTAAACGTCGCAGACATTGGACGTAGAACAATTTTAAGTTCGTCTAATGATTCTACATCCGATTCTGGATAGCGGTTTTTTGACCACTTTTCAATATTTTGTGACACCCCGAACCTAGGGGCAGCTCCCTAGCTTTTTTCAAAAATGTGCACCGAACGGGCCGGAGAGCTCGTGTGGCTCAAAACATGTTTTTCGCTAAAACACCTCAAAACGTGTAAGGAACGCACCCTAGCTCTTGTTTTTCAAAAGTTATGGCCATTTAAAGTCAGACGGGTTTTTGCTTCAAAATAGCTATTTTACCCGTCCCTATGGCCATGCTTTAAATTTTCACGAAAATGCAAGGTCAGACCTAGGGCGGGCCATATCTTGAATACTAAACGTCGCAGACATTGGTTGTAGAACAATTTTAAGTTCGTCTAATGATTCTACATCCGATTCTGGATAGCGGTTTTTTGACCACTTTTCAATATTTTGTGACACCCCGAACCTAGGGGCAGCTCCCTAGCTTTTTTTCAAAAATGTGCACCGAACGGGCCGGAGAGCTCGTGTGGCTCAAAATATGTTTTTCGCTAAAACACCTCAAAACGTGTAAGGAACGCACCCTAGCTCTTGTTTTTCAAAAGTTATGGCCATTTAAAGTCAGACGGGTTTTTGCTTCAAAATAGCTATTTTACCCGTCCCTATGGCCATGCTTTAAATTTTCACGAAAATGCAAGGTCAGACCTAGGGCGGGCCATATCTTGAATACTAAACGTCGCAGACATTGGACGTAGAACAATTTTAAGTTCGTCTAATGATTCTACATCCGATTCTGGATAGCGGTTTTTTGACCACTTTTCAATATTTTGTGACACCCCGAACCTAGGGGCAGCTCCCTAGCTTTTTTTCAAAAATGTGCACCGAACGGGCCGGAGAGCTCGTGTGGCTCAAAACATGTTTTTCGCTAAAACACCTCAAAACGTGTAAGGAACGCACCCTAGCTCTTGTTTTTCAAAAGTTATGGCCATTTAAAGTCAGACGGGTTTTTGCTTCAAAATAGCTATTTTACCCGTCCCTATGGCCATGCTTTAAATTTTCACGAAAATGCAAGGTCAGACCTAGGGCGGGCCATATCTTGAATACTAAACGTCGCAGACATTGGTCGTAGAACAATTTTAAGTTCGTCTAATGATTCTTCATCCGATTCTGGATAGCGGTTTTTTGACCACTTTTCAATATTTTGTGACACCCCGAACCTAGGGGCAGCTCCCTAGCTTTTTTCAAAAATGTGCACCGAACGGGCCGGAGAGCTCGTGTGGCTCAAAACATGTTTTTCGCTAAAACACCTCAAAACGTGTCAAGAACGCACCCTAGCTCTTGTTTTTCAAAAGTTATGGCCATTTAAAGTCAGACGGGTTTTTGCTTTAAAATAGCTATTTCACCCGTCCCTATGGCCATGCTTTAAATTTTCACGAAAATGCAAGGTCAGACCTAGGCCGGGCCATATCTTGAATACTAAACGTCGCAGACATTGGTCGTGGAACAATTTTAAGTTCGTCTAATGATTCTACATCCGATTCTGGATAGCGATTTTTTGACCACTTTTCAATATTTTGTGACACCCCGAACCTAGGGGCAGCTCCCTAGCTTTTTTTCAAAAATGTGCACCGAACGGGCCGGAGAGCTCGTGTGGCTCAAAACATGTTTTTCGCTAAAACACCTCAAAACGTGTAAGGAACGCACCCTAGATGATAAAAAGTGCAATCAGAATGTCAATCGACAACTTTGTTGGGGGTACCAGTTTTACTCTACGGGCCAGTAGCTTAGGCGCGCCAATAGCGCTTTCCTTTCGGGTTCCCATTTTTGCCCTCCTGGGATTATGATCATTTGCTCATTGCCTACTATAGGGAGGGTACCTTGCTACGAGGTCAAACATGAAGATTGCACCAAATCGTAGTTTTACCTCTATTTAGTCGTAGGAGCATGGTTTGCAGTGGCAGTGGGTCATTAAGCCCCCGTTTGGGTCATACGTCCCCTCCGCGATAAAAATCGTCGTATGCCTATAGTCCGAACTAATGAAGCAAAAGTGGTGTCTGGTGGGTTCTGCCGATGATTTTAACCTATGATTTTGAGCTTCCACCCTATCAAAACGTTCCCTGGAGCAGTACATCACGGGTCTACGGACCCAAAGACTTCGTCGTGATGGTTTCTAGTAAAAAAGTTGTAACAGCTAAGGGTTTTGAATACGCGTATATTAACCATTGCTTGAAACTAAGCTTCGTTGTCTTTAAACTCTGCAAGACCAATCGAACTTCTTAGGGAAACCCGAAGGATTCACGCTAAGCTCGATGAGCTATTATTGGTAGTGGTGTATGATCTGGTGTTCCTTGGATCTAATCCAATGAATAAATTTATGAGGGTATATATGGTGCAGGGCACAAAGCGTGATGAAACCGGGTCTCCCTACCAAATGTGGCATATTTTTTCCCTGAGAGCGAAGCTCAGACCCACGTAGGGGAGAGCGAAGTGGAACTTAAATGTTCTTTGCAGCAAATGTTCGCCATGCGGATAAACAAGTTGGAATAGTTCAATGTAGTGTAATGCAAACACGAATC
>NC_053519.1:25850765-25853265 GCF_016920715.1 Anopheles arabiensis | reverse complement strand
TCAACGCCAACCATTGCGAGAACGCCCAGGACCTGGCGTTGCATGTGTTGACCACCGAGGGTCTTGACGTTCTGCTCTTGTCCGAGCCCTATTGCGTACCGCGCAATAACGGCAATTGGGTAACGGACGAGAGTAAGACGGTTGCCATCGTCGTCAACGGCAACCGGCTGCCGATACAGCGTATCAGGCACCGTCAGACCCTCGGTGTGGTTGCGGCCGACGTCGGTGGAATCGCTGTGGTGAGCTGCTATGTGTCGCCGCAGACAGGAGTCCCAGAGTTCCGAAGCGTTATGGAAAAGATCGACCTGATCGTCCGCGGGTGCAGCCGGGTTCTCCTGGCCGGCGATTTCAACGCCATGCACCTGGACTGGGGAAGCAGCAGGACTTGCCCGAAGGGCTTGGAGCTTCTCCAGTTGGCGGACAACCTCGGGCTGGTGCTACTGAACAAGGCAGACTGTCTGCCAACGTTCAAGGGGAACCGAGCGGACACAACTCGGTTTCCGCCCAGCCGACCGGACGTTACGTTCGCCAGTAGTGTGATCAGCCGTCTCGACCCGCGCGAGGACAGCGCCCGAGGCTGGCGCGTTCCCGACGTGGTAACGCTCAGTGATCACCGTTACGTCCGGTACGAGGTTGGCGTGAGTCCACCATCATCGAGGGATCGGGCAGCACGGCGTGGACAGCGCCCGGCCCGCGTAAGCAATGCCGGTACGCGCTGGAAGACCAGTCAGTTTGACTCCCAGCTTTTCGAGAAAGCGCTGGCCATGACTGGGTTCGCCCGTCAAGCTAACAGCGTCGAAAGCTTGGTCGAGTCGCTGACCAGCGTCTGCGACGAGACGATGTCGCGGGTCTTCCCAGCGCAGGACCACACAGGTCGGCCAGCTTACTGGTGGACTCCGGCGATCCAGACGATGATCGAAGAACTCTCCAGAAAGGAGCAAATGGCGATGAGGACCATTCCGCCCAACGAACAGCTCCAAACGGAACTCGCAGCTGCCAGGGAGAGCCTTCGGAAGGCTATTCGTGTGAGCAAGAACGAGGCGTTCGACCGGTTCTTGCTGTCGATCAGGGAGGACGAAACCGGAAACTTTTTCCGGAAAGTCTTTCACTGGTTCCAGGCGGCCCGCTCAGCCCCGGAACGCGATCCAGCAGAACTGCAGCGAATTGTCGACGCCCTGTTCCCGGTTCATCCGCCGGTAGAGTGGCCTGATCTCCGAGTTGGCAACATGGCGCCGCTCCGATCGATCGGCCTGACCGAGCTGGATCAAATAGCAGCCAGCATGCACCCGCGGAAGGCTCCTGGGCTTGATGGAGTACCGAACGCCGCCCTTACGGTTGCTCTCAGGCAGCAACCGGAGCCCTTCCGCCGGGTGTTTCAGGAGTGCCTGGACACGTCCTGCTTTCCGCAGCCGTGGAAAAAGCAGCGACTGGTGCTCCTGCCAAAGCCGGGCAAGTCACCGGGCGAGCCGTCGTCCTTCCGCCCGATTTGCCTGCTCGATAATACGGGCAAGGCTTTGGAGCGGCTGCTGCTGAACCGGCTCAACGAATATATCGAGGATCCAGAGAGTCCGCAACTGTCCGAGCAGCAGTTCGGATTCCGGCGAGGGCGATCGACTCTGCAGGCCATACAGCAAGTCGTGGACGCGGGACGAAGGGCGAAGTCCTTTGGCAGGACAAACAACCGTGACCGGCGCTGCCTCATGGTTGTGGCCCTGGACGTCCGTAACGCGTTTAACACGGCTAGCTGGCAGAGCATCGCCGAGGCGCTCCAGGCGAAGGGAGTCCCGGTGCAGTTGTGCCGCATACTGCAGGACTACTTCGCCGACAGGGAGCTTACGTACGACACGGCGGACGGGCCGGTTACCCGCCGAGTATCGGCAGGTGTTCCACAGGGGTCCATATTGGGCCCCACACTGTGGAACATAATGTACGACGGTGTGCTAGCCGTAGAGCTCCCTGAGGGCGCCTCCATCGTGGGATTCGCCGATGATCTTGCGATCCTGGCAGCGGGGACAACTCCTGAACACGCAGCAGCGATTGCGGAGGAAGCGGTGGCAGCGGTCAACAGCTGGATGGTGCGGCACAAACTCTCCCTGGCGCCGGAGAAGACGGAGCTGCTGATGGTGTCGAGCAAGCGAAGCGGATACAAAAACATCCCTGTGAACATCTGTGGAGTGGAAGTGCGCTCGAAGCGGTCGATCCGCTACTTGGGGGTCATGCTACACGACCACCTGTCGTGGCGCCCACACGTCGAGATGGTCGCGGACAAGGCCCTCCGTGTGGTGCGAGCATTGCGTGTCGTCATGCGCAACCACAGCGGCCCCCAAGTGAGCAAGCGGAAGCTGCTCGCCGCAGTGGCCGCGTCCATTATCCGCTATGGCGCACCCGTCTGGGCGGAAGCCTCGGACCTACAGTGGTGCAGGCGGATATTGGATCGCGTGCAGCGCCCCTAGCCCAGAACATCACGAGTGCCTTCCACTCCACGAGCTGCGAGGTAGCG
>NC_053519.1:25840765-25843265 GCF_016920715.1 Anopheles arabiensis | reverse complement strand
CTCTGCAGCGTAAAAACACTCCGCCTTATTTGCAGGCGTTGCTGCGGAACTATTTCATTGGCCGAACGCTCCACTACGATACGGATGAAGGAATAGTGTCGAGGACTGTATCTGCTGGCGTTCCTCAGGGTTCGGTTCTAGGACCAACACTTTGGAACGTCATGTACGACGACCTACTCCGCTTGCCGCTCGAAGGACTACGAGCGGACATCATCGGGTTCGCTGACGACGTGGCCTTCACATTTTTGGGAAGGACCACGGAACAGGTCAGCGCATTAGCAACGGCTAACCTGGAGAGGATCGAGCGGTGGCTGCAAGGAGTCGGTTTGGAACTTGCCCACCAAAAGACCGGGTTCATGATCTTTTGTACCCATCATGTCCCGCAGCTCGCAGAGCTTCAAGCGGGCGGTCACTCGATCCAATCCACGGAAACGCTGAAGTACCTGGGAGTGGACCTCTGCCGCAAACAGCACCACAGCCGGCATCTGGAGAGGGTGGTCAATAAGGCTTCACGGATTACGAATGCCTTGACCTGCCTGATGCCGAATAAGCGTGGTCCTAAGAGCCGCAGTAGGAGACAGCTCGTAAACGTCGGCAACAGTATCATCCGATACGGAGTTGCCACCTGGGGGCGATGGGTGCTCGACAAGGAGACCCATCGCAAATCGGTCCAAAGGGCGCATCGACCGGGGGCTCTCCGAGTCGCCAGCGCCTTCCAGACCGTTTCTTATGATGCCGCTTGCGTTGTTGCCAACACCACCCCGTTAGTCCTCCTCATGCAGGAGGATATCCGCTGCCACGACGAAAAGGTAGCGAGTGGTGGAGTTCAATCGGACATACGAAAGCGGCAACGGGAGGAGACGATGAGGCGCTGGCAGGACCAGTGGACAACGGGTGCAGGGCAACCAGGAGCACCAGGACTGAAGACGAGGAGGCTGATTCCAGACATTAATCTCTGGGTCAGCCGCAAGCATGGGGAAGTTGACTTTTCCTCACCCAGCTCCTCACGGGGCACGGGTTCTTGCGCTCCTATTTCGTCGAGAAAGGCATCCTGGAGGGCTCGCCCAACTGCCCTGAATGTGGTGACGCCGTGGAAGACGTTGAACACGTGCTGTTCCACTGTCCACGGTTCGATCGGATCCGGAATGAGATGCAGCAGCGGTGCCATTCCCGAGTAACAATGGATAACATCGTCTCGGAAATGTGCACCCGCAGCGAAACGTGGGAGGCCGTCCGCGCCGCCGCCAGGACAATCTTCTCCACTCTCCAAGCGAGATGGGATGTTGAGCGTCCACCAACGGCAAGGCGACGCAGGCGGGCCAGACGGCGGGCGAGGGACGCAAATGGTGGTCCCTCAGGCCATGCGGCACGGCAACAACCCGCACCGCAAGGGCCACCGTAAGCTGGAAAGTTATTAATCTTTTATTTATTTTCGTTTCTTTCCAGCTTTCTTTTTCTCTTCTCTCATCTATTTTCAGCTTTCTTCTATCTCTTTCTCCTTTTTCTTGTTTCCTCTATCCAAATCTCGTTTCAGGAGAACTGCCTTACGTGCTTGGAGTGGTGACTAACGATGCCGACCCCCCATTGCCCACCCGAAGCGTGGGCGATAGGACAAAGGGACCGCGTCGCACCACGGAAAGCAGCGTAATAAGCAGAATCATCAGACCAGATCGCCGCAGAAGATGCGTCGTGACCCAGGGTGCAATCGCACACACGACTCCGCATGAAGTAATACGCACCACAAGCGTACCGGCCGAGTTGGGTGAGTCGGAGAGGGGGATGGAATATGCTCACTCTTCGTTAACAAAAAAAAAAAAAAAAAAAAAAAAAAAAAAAAAAAAAAAAAAAAAGGTAGCCAAATGCCTCGTCATCTAATTAGTGACGCGCATGAATGGATTAACGAGATTCCCTCTGTCCCTATCTACTATCTAGCGAAACCACAGCCAAGGGAACGGGCTTGGATGCACTAGCGGGGAAAGAAAGACCCTGTTGAGCTTGACTCTAGTCTGGCATTGTAAGGCGATATAGGAGGTGCAGCATAGGTGGGAGGGCTTCCTCGTGGAGCTCGCCTCTGAGATACCACCACTCTTACTGTTGCCTTACTTACATGATTGGGTGGAACAAGCGCGGGCCCCAGGTCCGGATCGTGCGCGCACCTCCTCCGGGGGGCTGTGGCGGCGGTTCGCCTGCGCGCGCCCAATGCGCCGTGTTTCTCGCTCAGCGTCCAGTGTGTCGCTGGGTGGTGCCGCCGGGGAGACTGCATCGTAGCATCGTCGTGTGTAGCGTGTTACCCGCTTGTCCGACCGTGAGCCGTGGCCCGCAAGGGTACAAGCTTGCGTACGTCGGTGCATTCGTGGTGCACTGCTTCTGCGCGGTCGATCGTTTATGATGTCACGTTTGCCCCCGGTTCCGCGCGCCGCCCGGCTCGAAGACTCCTGGACAGGTCCTTTCGGTCCACGTCATGGACAGTGCCAGGTGCGGAGTTTGACTGGGGCGGTAC
>NC_053519.1:25818265-25838265 GCF_016920715.1 Anopheles arabiensis | reverse complement strand
ATCATGTGTTGACTTAGTTGACGTGTCATGTGCTTGGATGATTAGCGTACGGGTCATGTATGGTGCGCTTGCTTCAGTTGAAGGGATGTACTAGTACAGTTGTATTAATCGTTTATTTCACGATCTGGTCTTTTGGCTGGATCGTGAAAAAAAACGCTAAGTCCCAAATCCTGAACTCGAGAAGAAAGCGCCAATGACAACGTTTTTGACTGGAGCTCCCTAGCATTCGGCTTTTTTCTACTTTGAAGGGATGCACTGTTGTATGAATTGTTTATTCACGAACTGGTCGTTTGATTGGATCGTGAAAAAAAAAACGCTCAGTCCCAAATCCTGAACTCGACAGGAAAGCGCTGATTGCAAACATTTTGACTGGAAGTCCCTTGAAAATGGCGTTTTCGTTATTGGCATTATGTGGCACGTTTATTGTGGCTAGAACATTAATTATTCACCAAATGGCACCAAAGCTTGGCAAAAGTCGCGAAACACTCCTATCTCGACGCACCAGCAATCGCAACTTGATGCAAAATAAATTGCACGAGCTAATGATACTTGTACCATGCACAGTACACCGTACCAAAATATACCCCTGAAAGTGTGCAATTTGGTGCTACCCTAGGGAATATGTATGGGGAAGCCTAGCTACGTGTGTCGCACGTTCCAAGTTGCATGGACGTCGAACAGAGGCATGCAAAAGCACCTATCTAGGGGAATTACTCTACGTTCTAGTAGCAAGTGCGATTTTCCGGTCCAGCACGGCAGTACGCCTGCACGCATTCACTCCATGTACCAAAAATGTACCAACCTAGGCGTTGCTCAGTAGCTTTTGGCGGCACATAGAAAAAGTATTCGAGTTCAGATTTTTGGGACTTAGCGTATTTTTAAAACTAATAACGAAAATTAAATTATAAATCGGTAAACGGCTAGGAGTTGCTCAGTAGCTTTTTGCGCAACGTGGCAAAAGTATTCGAGTTCAGATTTCTGGTACGTAGCGTATTTTTCAATCATAATAAACCGAATCAAACATAACAATGATGAAACTTACACCACGTCCCAAGGTTGTGCACAATACGTAACGATAAAGTGCTGGCGAGGCTAGAGGTGCACCAAAATTGTGTACCGATCAGGGAAAGTACTCTACGTTCCTATGATTTGGGTGAAAAGTGTTGATTAACTGCTGGTTAGAATAGACAGTTGCTTATCATACACATCGCAAACGAACACCCCTTAGTGAGCATTAGCAAAAGTCAATGGAACAAAGCAAATGCAATACAAACTGACCAAGTACATTAAAGAACGCTACGTACCAGGACTTCTTTCCAAGAATGGTGTCCGCGACGGGAGGGCAAGCGTCCTTCCCAGGTTTTCCTAGTAAACCTTGTATGGTAAACATACCCAAGCGTGTCTGTAAGCACGCAACGAAAGTCACGAACGGGCACATACCTAGGGAATGTACTCTACGTACTTGGACTTTTGTCCAAGAATGGTGTCCGCGACGGTCGGGCACTGCGACGCAATAACCAAATCCTAGGATTGTAACTTTAGTGTGCACAAACATAAACATTAACGCGTTCGCTCGGGCTGCGCCGTCCGTGTTGAACACAAATGTGGGTGATTATATGCGTGGAGGGACAAAAACATACGAGGAGGAGACAGTTTTCTGCACGATGTGCACAGAGCTCATTTCGTCGTCCCGGGCGAATGGAAAAACACAAACATCGCGAGTATCGTTCTAGGTTTCTGTCTATAAAAGGGCAGGCCAAAAGGTGACCGGTTGAGATAAGCATTTTAAGCATACAAACACTTTATTGGAACTTTTGATACAAAAACAAGGTACGTACATGTAGGTTGTACCAACATGGACATCTATGAACGCGTACGCTCGGGCTGCGCCCTCCGTCTTGTACTTTCCCTGATCGGTACACAGTTTTGGTGCACTGCTATTCCGACCGGCAACTTGTACCAACATAGACATCCATGAACGCGTACGTAGTGTACTTTCCCTGATCGGTACACAATTTTGGTGCACGGCATAAGAAAAGAGCTAAAATGGTCAAACTCAATCCATTTCAACAATAGATAGTCGATAGTAGCTGTGCCGATGAAGTAGGGCACGATGCAAGTTAATGTTGTTTAATTAATAACATGTCCGCCATACATTTCAGTACAAATTTGCTCGGTCAGACCTACAAAGTGCTATATCTCGAATACGAGGCGTCGGACTGGGGGGTTGTAGAACAATTTTAAGTTCGTCTAATGATTCTACATCCGATTCTGGATAGCGGTTTTTTGACCACTTTTCAATATTTTGTGACACCCCGAACCTAGGGGCAGCTCCCTAGCTTTTTTCAAAAATGTGCACCGAACGGGCCGGAGAGCTCGTGTGGCTCAAAACATGTTTTTCGCTAAAACACCTCAAAACGTGTAAGGAACGCACCCTAGCTCTTGTTTTTCAAAAGTTATGGCCATTTAAAGTCAGACGGGTTTTTGCTTCAAAATAGCTATTTTACCCGTCCCTATGGCCATGCTTTAAATTTTCACGAAAATGCAAGGTCAGACCTAGGGCGGGCCATATCTTGAATACTAAACGTCGCAGACATTGGTCGTAGAACAATTTTAAGTTCGTCTAATGATTCTACATCCGATTCTGGATAGCGGTTTTTTGACCACTTTTCAATATTTTGTGACACCCCGAACCTAGGGGCAGCTCCCTAGCTTTTTTCAAAAATGTGCACCGAACGGGCCGGAGAGCTCGTGTGGCTCAAAACATGTTTTTCGCTAAAACACCTCAAAACGTGTAAGGAACGCACCCTAGCTCTTGTTTTTCAAAAGTTATGGCCATTTAAAGTCAGACGGGTTTTTGCTTCAAAATAGCTATTTTACCCGTCCCTATGGCCATGCTTTAAATTTTCACGAAAATGCAAGGTCAGACCTAGGGCGGGCCATATCTTGAATACTAAACGTCGCAGACATTGGTCGTAGAACAATTTTAAGTTCGTCTAATGATTCTACATCCGATTCTGGATAGCGGTTTTTGACCACTTTTCAATATTTTGTGACACCCCGAACCTAGGGGCAGCTCCCTAGCTTTTTTTCAAAAATGTGCACCGAACGGGCCGGAGAGCTCGTGTGGCTCAAAACATGTTTTTCGCTAAAACACCTCAAAACGTGTAAGGAACGCACCCTAGCTCTTGTTTTTCAAAAGTTATGGCCATTTAAAGTCAGACGGGTTTTGCTTCAAAATAGCTATTTTACCCGTCCCTATGGCCATGCTTTAAATTTTCACGAAAATGCAAGGTCAGACCTAGGGCGGGCCATATCTTGAATACTAAACGTCGCAGACATTGGTCGTAGAACAATTTTAAGTTCGTCTAATGATTCTACATCCGATTCTGGATAGCGGTTTTTGACCACTTTTCAATATTTTGTGACACCCCGAACCTAGGGGCAGCTCCCTAGCTTTTTTTCAAAAATGTGCACCGAACGGGCCGGAGAGCTCGTGTGGCTCAAAACATGTTTTTCGCTAAAACACCTCAAAACGTGTTAGGAACGCACCCTAGCTCTTGTTTTTCAAAAGTTATGGCCATTTAAAGTCAGACGGGTTTTTGCTTCAAAATAGCTATTTTACCCGTCCCTATGGCCATGCTTTAAATTTTCACGAAAATGCAAGGTCAGACCTAGGGCGGGCCATATCTTGAATACTAAACGTCGCAGACATTGGTCGTAGAACAATTTTAAGTTCGTCTAATGATTCTACATCCGATTCTGGATAGCGGTTTTTGACCACTTTTCAATATTTTGTGACACCCCGAACCTAGGGGCAGCTCCCTAGCTTTTTTTCAAAAATGTGCACCGAACGGGCCGGAGAGCTCGTGTGGCTCAAAACATGTTTTTCGCTAAAACACCTCAAAACGTGTAAGGAACGCACCCTAGCTCTTGTTTTTCAAAAGTTATGGCCATTTAAAGTCAGACGGGTTTTTGCTTCAAAATAGCTATTTTACCCGTCCCTATGGCCATGCTTTAAATTTTCACGAAAATGCAAGGTCAGACCTAGGGCGGGCCATATCTTGAATACTAAACGTCGCAGACATTGGTCGTAGAACAATTTTAAGTTCGTCTAATGATTCTACATCCGATTCTGGATAGCGGTTTTTGACCACTTTTCAATATTTTGTGACACCCCGAACCTAGGGGCAGCTCCCTAGCTTTTTTCAAAAATGTGCACCGAACGGGCCGGAGAGCTCGTGTGGCTCAAAACATGTTTTTCGCTAAAACACCTCAAAACGTGTAAGGAACGCACCCTAGCTCTTGTTTTTCAAAAGTTATGGCCATTTAAAGTCAGACGGGTTTTTGCTTCAAAATAGCTATTTTACCCGTCCCTATGGCCATGCTTTAAATTTTCACGAAAATGCAAGGTCAGACCTAGGGCGGGCCATATCTTGAATACTAAACGTCGCAGACATTGGTCGTAGAACAATTTTAAGTTCGTCTAATGATTCTACATCCGATTCTGGATAGCGGTTTTTGACCACTTTTCAATATTTTGTGACACCCCGAACCTAGGGGCAGCTCCCTAGCTTTTTTTCAAAAATGTGCACCGAACGGGCCGGAGAGCTCGTGTGGCTCAAAACATGTTTTTCGCTAAAACACCTCAAAACGTGTAAGGAACGCACCCTAGCTCTTGTTTTTCAAAAGTTATGGCCATTTAAAGTCAGACGGGTTTTTGCTTCAAAATAGCTATTTTACCCGTCCCTATGGCCATGCTTTAAATTTTCACGAAAATGCAAGGTCAGACCTAGGGCGGGCCATATCTTGAATACTAAACGTCGCAGACATTGGTCGTAGAACAATTTTAAGTTCGTCTAATGATTCTACATCCGATTCTGGATAGCGGTTTTTGACCACTTTTCAATATTTTGTGACACCCCGAACCTAGGGGCAGCTCCCTAGCTTTTTTTCAAAAATGTGCACCGAACGGGCCGGAGAGCTCGTGTGGCTCAAAACATGTTTTTCGCTAAAACACCTCAAAACGTGTTAGGAACGCACCCTAGCTCTTGTTTTTCAAAAGTTATGGCCATTTAAAGTCAGACGGGTTTTTGCTTCAAAATAGCTATTTTACCCGTCCCTATGGCCATGCTTTAAATTTTCACGAAAATGCAAGGTCAGACCTAGGGCGGGCCATATCTTGAATACTAAACGTCGCAGACATTGGTCGTAGAACAATTTTAAGTTCGTCTAATGATTCTACATCCGATTCTGGATAGCGGTTTTTGACCACTTTTCAATATTTTGTGACACCCCGAACCTAAGGGCAGCTCCCTAGCTTTTTTTCAAAAATGTGCACCGAACGGGCCGGAGAGCTCGTGTGGCTCAAAACATGTTTTTCGCTAAAACACCTCAAAACGTGTAAGGAACGCACCCTAGCTCTTGTTTTTCAAAAGTTATGGCCATTTAAAGTCAGACGGGTTTTTGCTTCAAAATAGCTATTTTACCCGTCCCTATGGCCATGCTTTAAATTTTCACGAAAATGCAAGGTCAGACCTAGGGCGGGCCATATCTTGAATACTAAACGTCGCAGACATTGGTCGTAGAACAATTTTAAGTTCGTCTAATGATTCTACATCCGATTCTGGATAGCGGTTTTTGACCACTTTTCAATATTTTGTGACACCCCGAACCTAGGGGCAGCTCCCTAGCTTTTTTTCAAAAATGTGCACCGAACGGGCCGGAGAGCTCGTGTGGCCCAAAACATGTTTTTCGCTAAAACACCTCAAAACGTGTAAGGAACGCACCCTAGCTCTTGTTTTTCAAAAGTTATGGCCATTTAAAGTCAGACGGGTTTTTGCTTCAAAATAGCTATTTTACCCGTCCCTATGGCCATGCTTTAAATTTTCACGAAAATGCAAGGTCAGACCTAGGGCGGGCCATATCTTGAATACTAAACGTCGCAGACATTGGTCGTAGAACAATTTTAAGTTCGTCTAATGATTCTACATCCGATTCTGGATAGCGGTTTTTGACCACTTTTCAATATTTTGTGACACCCCGAACCTAGGGGCAGCTCCCTAGCTTTTTTCAAAAATGTGCACCGAACGGGCCGGAGAGCTCGTGTGGCTCAAAACATGTTTTTCGCTAAAACACCTCAAAACGTGTAAGGAACGCATCCTAGCTCTTGTTTTTCAAAAGTTATGGCCATTTAAAGTCAGACGGGTTTTTGCTTCAAAATAGCTATTTTACCCGTCCCTATGGCCATGCTTTAAATTTTCACGAAAATGCAAGGTCAGACCTAGGGCGGGCCATATCTTGAATACTAAACGTCGCAGACATTGGTCGTAGAACAATTTTAAGTTCGTCTAATGATTCTACATCCGATTCTGGATAGCGGTTTTTGACCACTTTTCAATATTTTGTGACACCCCGAACCTAGGGGCAGCTCCCTAGCTTTTTTCAAAAATGTGCACCGAACGGGCCGGAGAGCTCGTGTGGCTCAAAACATGTTTTTCGCTAAAACACCTCAAAACGTGTAAGGAACGCACCCTAGCTCTTGTTTTTCAAAAGTTATGGCCATTTAAAGTTAGACGTTTTTGCTTCAAAATAGCTATTTTACCCGTCCCTATGGCCATGCTTTAAATTTTCACGAAAATGCAAGGTCAGACCTAGGGCGGGCCATATCTTGAATACTAAACGTCGCAGACATTGGACGTAGAACAATTTTAAGTTCGTCTAATGATTCTACATCTGATTCTGAATAGCGGTTTTTTGACCACTTTTCAATATTTTGTGACACCCCGAACCTAGGGGCAGCTCCCTAGCTTTTTTCAAAAATGTGCACCGAACGGGCCGGAGAGCTCGTGTGGCTCAAAACATGTTTTTCGCTAAAACACCTCAAAACGTGTAAGGAACGCACCCTAGCTCTTGTTTTTCAAAAGTTATGGCCATTTAAAGTCAGACGTTTTTGCTTCAAAATAGCTATTTTACCCGTCCCTATGGCCATGCTTTAAATTTTCACGAAAATGCAAGGTCAGACCTAGGGCGGGCCATATCTTGAATACTAAACGTCGCAGACATTGGACGTAGAACAATTTTAAGTTCGTCTAATGATTCTACATCCGATTCTGGATAGCGGTTTTTTGACCACTTTTCAATATTTTGTGACACCCCGAACCTAGGGGCAGCTCCCTAGCTTTTTTCAAAAATGTGCACCGAACGGGCCGGAGAGCTCGTGTGGCTCAAAACATGTTTTTCGCTGAAACACCTCAAAACGTGTTAGGAACGCACCCTAGCTCTTGTTTTTCAAAAGTTATGGCCATTTAAAGTCAGACGGGTTTTTGCTTCAAAATAGCTATTTTACCCGTCCCTATGGCCATGCTTTAAATTTTCACGAAAATGCAAGGTCAGACCTAGGGCGGGCCATATCTTGAATACTAAACGTCGCAGACATTGGTCGTAGAACAATTTTAAGTTCGTCTAATGATTCTACATCCGATTCTGGATAGCGGTTTTTGACCACTTTTCAATATTTTGTGACACCCCGAACCTAGGGGCAGCTCCCTAGCTTTTTTCAAAAATGTGCACCGAACGGGCCGGAGAGCTCGTGTGGCTCAAAACATGTTTTTCGCTAAAACACCTCAAAACGTGTAAGGAACGCACCCTAGCTCTTGTTTTTCAAAAGTTATGGCCATTTAAAGTCAGACGGGTTTTTGCTTCAAAATAGCTATTTTACCCGTCCCTATGGCCATGCTTTAAATTTTCACGAAAATGCAAGGTCAGACCTAGGGCGGGCCATATCTTGAATACTAAACGTCGCAGACATTGGTCGTAGAACAATTTTAAGTTCGTCTAATGATTCTACATCCGATTCTGGATAGCGGTTTTTGACCACTTTTCAATATTTTGTGACACCCCGAACCTAGGGGCAGCTCCCTAGCTTTTTTCAAAAATGTGCACCGAACGGGCCGGAGAGCTCGTGTGGCTCAAAACATGTTTTTCGCTAAAACACCTCAAAACGTGTAAGGAACGCACCCTAGCTCTTGTTTTTCAAAAGTTATGGCCATTTAAAGTCAGACGGGTTTTTGCTTCAAAATAGCTATTTTACCCGTCCCTATGGCCATGCTTTAAATTTTCACGAAAATGCAAGGTCAGACCTAGGGCGGGCCATATCTTGAATACTAAACGTCGCAGACATTGGTCGTAGAACAATTTTAAGTTCGTCTAATGATTCTACATCCGATTCTGGATAGCGGTTTTTGACCACTTTTCAATATTTTGTGACACCCCGAACCTAGGGGCAGCTCCCTAGCTTTTTTCAAAAATGTGCACCGAACGGGCCGGAGAGCTCGTGTGGCTCAAAACATGTTTTTCGCTAAAACACCTCAAAACGTGTAAGGAACGCACCCTAGCTCTTGTTTTTCAAAAGTTATGGCCATTTAAAGTTAGACGTTTTTGCTTCAAAATAGCTATTTTACCCGTCCCTATGGCCATGCTTTAAATTTTCACGAAAATGCAAGGTCAGACCTAGGGCGGGCCATATCTTGAATACTAAACGTCGCAGACATTGGACGTAGAACAATTTTAAGTTCGTCTAATGATTCTACATCTGATTCTGAATAGCGGTTTTTTGACCACTTTTCAATATTTTGTGACACCCCGAACCTAGGGGCAGCTCCCTAGCTTTTTTCAAAAATGTGCACCGAACGGGCCGGAGAGCTCGTGTGGCTCAAAACATGTTTTTCGCTAAAACACCTCAAAACGTGTTAGGAACGCACCCTAGCTCTTGTTTTTCAAAAGTTATGGCCATTTAAAGTCAGACGGGTTTTTGCTTCAAAATAGCTATTTTACCCGTCCCTATGGCCATGCTTTAAATTTTCACGAAAATGCAAGGTCAGACCTAGGGCGGGCCATATCTTGAATACTAAACGTCGCAGACATTGGTCGTAGAACAATTTTAAGTTCGTCTAATGATTCTACATCCGATTCTGGATAGCGGTTTTTTGACCACTTTTCAATATTTTGTGACACCCCGAACCTAGGGGCAGCTCCCTAGCTTTTTTCAAAAATGTGCACCGAACGGGCCGGAGAGCTCGTGTGGCTCAAAACATGTTTTTCGCTAAAACACCTCAAAACGTGTCAAGAACGCACCCTAGCTCTTGTTTTTCAAAAGTTATGGCCATTTAAAGTCAGACGGGTTTTTGCTTCAAAATAGCTATTTCACCCGTCCCTATGGCCATGCTTTAAATTTTCACGAAAATGCAAGGTCAGACCTAGGCCGGGCCATATCTTGAATACTAAACGTCGCAGACATTGGTCGTGGAACAATTTTAAGTTCGTCTAATGATTCTACATCCGATTCTGGATAGCGATTTTTTGACCACTTTTCAATATTTTGTGACACCCCGAACCTAGGGGCAGCTCCCTAGCTTTTTTCAAAAATGTGCACCGAACGGGCCGGAGAGCTCGTGTGGCTCAAAACATGTTTTTCGCTAAAACACCTCAAAACGTGTAAGGAACGCACCCTAGATGATAAAAGTGCAATCAGAATGTCAATCGACAACTTTGTTGGGGGTACCAGTTTTACTCTACGGGCCAGTAGCTTAGGCGCGCCAATAGCGCTTTCCTTTCGGGTTCCCATTTTTGCCCTCCTGGGATTATGATCATTTGCTCATTGCCTACTATAGGGAGGGTACCTTGCTACGAGGTCAAACATGAAGATTGCACCAAATCGTAGTTTTACCTCTATTTAGTCGTAGGAGCATGGTTTGCAGTGGCAGTGGGTCATTAAGCCCCCGTTTGGGTCATACGTCCCCTCCGCGATAAAAATCGTCGTATGCCTATAGTCCGAACTAATGAAGCAAAAGTGGTGTCTGGTGGGTTCTGCCGATGATTTTAACCTATGATTTTGAGCTTCCACCCTATCAAAACGTTCCTGGAGCAGTACATCACGGGTCTACGGACCCAAAGACTTCGTCGTGATGGTTTCTAGTAAAAAGTTGTAACAGCTAAGGGTTTTGAATACGCGTATATTAACCATTGCTTGAAACTAAGCTTCGTTGTCTTTAAACTCTGCAAGACCAATCGAACTTCTTAGGGAAACCCGAAGGATTCACGCTAAGCTCGATGAGCTATTATGGGTAGTGGTGCATGATCTGGTGTTCCTTGGATCTAATCCAATGAATAAATTTATGAGGGTATATATGGTGCAGGGCACAAAGCGTGATGAAACCGGGTCTCCCTACCAAATGTGGCATATTTTTTCCCTGAGAGCGAAGCTCAGACCCACGTAGGGGAGAGCGAAGTGGAACTTAAATGTTCTATGCAGCAAATGTTCGCCATGCGGATAAACAAGTTGGAATAGTTCAATGTAGTGTAATGCAAACACGAATCGCAAATAACGATACGGGACCCAGAAGCAATTCTGCGGATCTCTCGGGGGAGTGGTGAGTTGATATAAATTAGAGGTGAAAGTCCAAGTTGTTCAAGCTCCGGCTCGGCAGCCGATACGAGGTTCCTGTTGGGCTTTGTACATCGCGCAGAGGCGCCGTTCGGTTCTAGCAATGATTCCCGCCACCATGTTCCATGCGTGCAGAGATCCGTTAGAGCTCGTTCAATGTGTCCCGCCGTGATTACGAAAAAGTCCAACAGTTGACCAAGTTGGGGGTGCGTCAAGTAAACGCGCAGAGATGTCGTTCGGTTTAGAGCAATGTCTCCCGTATCACGTTGGAGTTCTTCCACTAGTGCGGAGAGATCGCTGAACCGTTCAATGTGTCCCGTCGTGGTGTGCTTGTACCGAACACTTAGGATACACCATGCTTTGTTGGTTTGGGATAGGAGTGGTCGCGCAACTGCCTCCACGCCGCAAAGTGCCAGTTCGGATTGAAGGTCAACTTTAGCCGTTCAATGCATCAGTCGGTGGGTGTTCAGATGGCATCACAACTTCCCTAGGTGCTTAAGTTGGTTGGGTTGTAAAACATGTGCACATGCGCAGAGTATCGTGCGTACTAGCAAAGTCTCCCGTCACGGTGGTTATGAATGAGTTCCATTCAGTGCAGAGAGATCGTTAGTGCGTGCAATGTGTACCAGTCGATGTGTCGTACCGGAATACAACCCCGCTTAGAGGCCCGTCGCTCGAAGAGGACAAGCAAGAGTGCGCAGAGTGCCGTACTGGCCTAGCAATGTCTCCAGACAGACGTAGGAACACCCGACGCAGTGCAGAGAGTAGATCCGCTAGCCGTGTGCAATGCATCCGACGTTGTCTGCTTGTGCAGTCTATCGAGTGGCGCCAACGACGCTCCGGCGTCACAGAACAAATCTCGGTGGTCACGGGGGACTTGCGCCTCGCGTGATCAAGAGTGTAGTTCGTGTTCAAGCAATTGACTCGAATTCTGGTTGATCCTACCAGTGATATACGCTCGTCTCAAAGGTTAAGCCATGCATGTCTAAGTACAAGCTTCCTAGAAAGTGAAACCGCATAAGGCTCAGTATAACAGCTATAATTTACAAGATCCTCATCCAAACAGTTACTTGGATAACTGTGGAAAAGCCAGAGCTAATACATGCATTATGCCGGGACTGTTGGCCTCCGGGTCGGCGGAACTGGTGCACTTATTAGTTAAACCAATCGCCTCCGGGCGCTTTGAGTTGAAATCTGGATAAGGATGCCGATCGTACGGTCGCTTGCGACTGACGACAGATCTTTCAAATGTCTGCCCTATCAACTATTGATGGTAGTGTAGAGGACTACCATGGTTGCGACGGGTAACGGGGAATCAGGGTTCGATTCCGGAGAGGGAGCCTGAGAAATGGCTACCACATCCAAGGAAGGCAGCAGGCGCGTAAATTACCCAATCCCGGCACGGGGAAGTAGTGACGAGAATAACAATATGGACCTCTCTAACGATGGTCCATAATTGGAATGAGTTGAGCATAAATCCTTTTGCAAGGATCAAGTGGAGGGCAAGTCTGGTGCCAGCAGCCGCGGTAATTCCAGCTCCACTAGCGTATATTAAAGTTGTTGCGGTTAAAACGTTCGAAGTTGATACCCCGTCCAGACTCGCGTCCGTCGCGGGCGCCCGGCCTCTCGGTTGGGACCGTCCGTGTACGCGCTCGCGGCTGCGACTCACAATGGTGTACCTGGGCGTTCTACTCCGTGACGGGTCAGGACTTGTCGCCGCGACCTCGTCGGTCAAGGTCTTGTTCGACCCAGCTTCATGGTGCCCGGGAACTCTCGTTTACCTTGAACAAATTAGAGTGCTCAAAGCAGGCTAGTTCAAAGCGTCCGGTCCTCCGGGGCCGGCGTTGGCCGAGAATAATTTTGCATGGAATAATGGAACATGACCTCGGTCTGAGTGGTTTCGTTGGTTTGTAATAGACCAAGAGGTAATGATTAACAGAAGTAGTCGGGGGCATTGGTATTACGGCGCGAGAGGTGAAATTCGTAGACCGTCGTAGGACCCACAGAAGCGAAAGCGTTTGCCAAGGATGCTTTCATTAATCAAGAACGAAAGTTAGAGGATCGAAGGCGATTAGATACCGCCCTAGTTCTAACCGTAAACGATGCCAATTAGCAATTGGGAGACGCTACCTACCTTCGGTGCTCTCAGTAGCTTCCGGGAAACCAAAATCGGGTTCCGGGGGAAGTATGGTTGCAAAGTTGAAACTTAAAGGAATTGACGGAAGGGCACCACAAGAAGTGGAGCTTGCGCAGTTGCGTGTGACATTTCAAAGCGAGCAGACTTGCCTCCACGTAGCTCCGGGTGAAAGTTAAAAAAGTGCATGTAAAATGCAATATAACCTAACAAATTGTGGATATTCTTGTAGATGAGTGCAAAACCAAACTGTGTGTGTGAAATTCAGTTCAAAATAAGTGGAAATAAACGATATAAAAGTGATTAATAATTCCGTGACGTCACACCATACGTTTGTATGGGGAAAACTTTGCGCTCCAAAAACACAGGTGTACTTTATATATTTCGGAAAATAAAAGTGATAAGGTGATAGATCTCGCCGAGATCTGTACAGTGACGGTTTTCCCGTGAAGAAATATCAAGCGGAAAGTGTTTTAAAGTGCATAGAAAAGTTTTTGAATTTGGAATTTATGGCGTGGGTAAAATGGCTACGGCCCGTAAAAATTTCTAATTTTCGGGTTGGGCCAGTTTGTTCAAAGTGACAAGTCTTGACAACCGCCTGACAACGTTCGGCGCCGCCATTTTCGCTGTCGTCGAAATGTCAGATCGATACGGTGAAACATTTCAAGAACTAGTTTAAAAGGTCCGTTGAAAGTGCAGTGGAAGAAGAAAATTATCGTGAAAGTTTTCAAGATTTTTTCAAAAGAGGCGTTGAGAGTGAAATCGTGGCGAAGTGTTCGAAATATTTCCGATCGTTAATTTCAAAACCGGCTGTTGGTGAACTTTTCGGGGCCGGTTTTGAATTTAACGGCCAAGTGAGTGAAAAGCTACACGGCGAGGCGGAAGACGGCCGTTTAGAGTGTAGTGTGTGGATTCAAAAGTGCATGGACACACGTTTCTGCTAGTTTATGGTGTATTATTGAAGTGTTGAAGTGTCGGGCACAAGTGCTCAGAAAAAATTTGAAACGGCGGTTATCGGAGGAAATACAGCGGCACACAACAGCGAAGTTTTGCAGCGGCACGTTCAAGTTGTAGCGGCGGGACAGAGGTTTCGCTACTCGCTTAGCGAAGACACGAACCAGCCAACGTGTCGCCACATATGCTGAAAAAGATAACGGGTCACGCCATCTGTTGGCAATAAGATCAGCCAAGACAAAAACCATCGACGGGGTTGCGTGGTGTCATCTATCTTCGGCTAGGAGAAGAAGAAATCGTTGCCATCTTCAATTGGATAATGCAGGCTGGAAGCTCAAGTCAGGGCGACCGGCCTTAAAATAAAAGCTCGCTCAGCGAAACTAATGGTTGCGAAACATTAAGAAGCATGGATCGCAATTTAAGGCCACGGCTGACGTCTGTGGACTGTAGCTTGGGGGCAGTCCCGAAAAAGACTGTAACGTCGTCCAAGATCGACACTGGGCGTACGTCCCTGGCTACACGGACAAACGAGGAAAGCGAGATTCGTTTGCACCTTATGTTGCAGGCGGAGAAGGCCGAAAAGGCCGAACTGCTAAAGACGGTGGCAAGTCTCCAGGCCACAGTGGAGGGCCTGCAAAAGCAGCTGGCGGACGCTCTGCAGGCCAGGTTATCCGCTGAAGCGGAAGCAAAAAAGGAGCGCGATGCCATGCTGGCTGAGATCCGGGACCTGGGGCAGCAACTGCGCCAGGAGCTCTCCTGGCAACGCGGCATGCAGCAACAGCAGCAACCGCAACCTGGCCCATCTATGATAGCGGCGGTATCTTTGCGGGCCCCCAGGAGTCGATGGGGAAAACAACCGGCAGTTGGAGCAGCCTAGCTTCGCCGATGTTGTTCGCCGCAAATACCGCGGTATGGCCAAGGGGAAGCCCCGACAGCCCCCCCAGCAGCAGCAGCAACAGCAGCAACAACATCAGCAGCAGCAGCAGCAGCAGCAGCGGCAGCCACAGCGACAGGCGGTCGCCGGCACGCAGCAGCAGCAACAACGTCGGCAGCAGCAGCAACAACAGCAGCAGCAACAACACCAGCAGCGGCCTACTGCTGTACAGGCGCAGCGTAGCGAGCAGTTGCACCAGGAGCGACGACGTCCAGCACGCCCTCGGCAGGACCAGCTCATCTTTGAGCCGGCCGAGGGCTGCTCTTACAAGGCGCTCTTCGAAAAGATCCGCCTGAATCAGCGCCTGGCGGAGGAGAACAAGCACGTGCATCAGGGCTACCGCACGACCCGCGACTTCCTTCGCCTTACACTCAAAAGGATGCAGATGCCGCTGTGCTGCTGCAGCGCATCCAGGAGGAGGTCGGTGATTTGGCCACTGGCCGGATCATCACGGAGATGGCCGAGGTGATGATTACCGGCATCGACATGTTGGCCACAAAGAGGATGTGGAACGCGGTCTGCAGCGGGCGCTGGAACGCACAGTAGTTGCAGCAACCACGTCCTTGTGGGAGCGTCGTGATGGGACGCAGCGTGCCCGTGTCCGACTTCCACGGAGGGACGCTGACCTTCTGGCGGACAAACGTATCCTTGTTGGATACTCGGCGTGCCTGGTGCGCAGCGCGCCAAAACAGCAGCGAAGCGCGGTTCGCTGTTTCCGCTGCTTGGAGCGTGGACACACCACTGCAGACTGCGCCGGCGTGGATCGTTCCGGCCTATGCCTGCGCTGCGGAGCCACGGATCATCGCGCGGCATCATGCACCTGCGATCCGAAGTGCATCGTTTGTGGCGGCCCACACCGCATCGCCGCCCCCATGTGCCCAGGCCCGCAACCACAATGTTGAACGTCCTGCAGTTCAACGCCAACCATTGCGAGAACGCCCAGGACCTGGCGTTGCATGTGTTGACCACCGAGGGTCTTGACGTTCTGCTCTTGTCCGAGCCCTATTGCGTACCGCGCAATAACGGCAATTGGGTAACGGACGAGAGTAAGACGGTTGCCATCGTCGTCAACGGCAACCGGCTGCCGATACAGCGTATCAGGCACCGTCAGACCCTCGGTGTGGTTGCGGCCGACGTCGGTGGAATCGCTGTGGTGAGCTGCTATGTGTCGCCGCAGACAGGAGTCCCAGAGTTCCGAAGCGTTATGGAAAAGATCGACCTGATCGTCCGCGGGTGCAGCCGGGTTCTCCTGGCCGGCGATTTCAACGCCATGCACCTGGACTGGGGAAGCAGCAGGACTTGCCCGAAGGGCTTGGAGCTTCTCCAGTTGGCGGACAACCTCGGGCTGGTGCTACTGAACAAGGCAGACTGTCTGCCAACGTTCAAGGGGAACCGAGCGGACACAACTCGGTTTCCGCCCAGCCGACCGGACGTTACGTTCGCCAGTAGTGTGATCAGCCGTCTCGACCCGCGCGAGGACAGCGCCCGAGGCTGGCGCGTTCCCGACGTGGTAACGCTCAGTGATCACCGTTACGTCCGGTACGAGGTTGGCGTGAGTCCACCATCATCGAGGGATCGGGCAGCACGGCGTGGACAGCGCCCGGCCCGCGTAAGCAATGCCGGTACGCGCTGGAAGACCAGTCAGTTTGACTCCCAGCTTTTCGGGAAAGCGCTGGCCATGACTGGGTTCGCCCGTCAAGCTAACAGCGTCGAAAGCTTGGTCGAGTCGCTGACCAGCGTCTGCGACGAGACGATGTCGCGGGTCTTCCCAGCGCAGGACCACACAGGTCGGCCAGCTTACTGGTGGACTCCGGCGATCCAGACGATGATCGAAGAACTCTCCAGAAAGGAGCAAATGGCGATGAGGACCATTCCGCCCAACGAACAGCTCCAAACGGAACTCGCAGCTGCCAGGGAGAGCCTTCGGAAGGCTATTCGCGTGAGCAAGAACGAGGCGTTCGACCGGTTCTTGCTGTCGATCAGGGAGGACAAAACCGGAAACTTTTTCCGGAAAGTCTTTCACTGGTTCCAGGCGGCCCGCTCAGCCCCGGAACGCGATCCAGCAGAACTGCAGCGAATTGTCGACGCCCTGTTCCCGGTTCATCCGCCGGTAGAGTGGCCTGATCTCCGAGTTGGCAACATGGCGCCGCTCCGATCGATCGGCCTGACCGAGCTGGATCAAATAGCAGCCAGCATGCACCCGCGGAAGGCTCCTGGGCTTGATGGAGTACCGAACGCCGCTCTCACGGTAGCTCTCAGGCAGCAACCGGAGCTCTTCCGTCGGGTGTTTCAGGAGTGCCTGGACACGTCCTGCTTTCCGCAGCCGTGGAAAAAGCAGCGAATGGTGCTCCTGCCAAAGCCAGGCAAATCACCGGGCGAGCCGTCGTCCTTCCGCCCGATTTGCCTGCTCGATAATACGGGCAAAGCTTTGGAGCGGCTGCTGCTGAACCGGCTCAACGAATATATCGAGGATCCAGAGAGTCCGCAACTGTCTGAGCAGCAGTTCGGATTCCGGCGAGGGCGATCGACTCTGCAGGCCATCCAGCAAGTCGTGGACGCGGGACGAAGGGCGAAGTCCTTTGGAAGGACAAACAACCGTGACCGGCGCTGCCTCATGGTTGTGGCCCTGGACGTCCGTAACGCGTTTAACACGGCTAGCTGGCAGAGCATCGCCGAGGCGCTCCAGGCGAAGGGAGTCCCGGTGCAGTTGTGCCGCATACTGCAGGACTACTTCGCCGACAGGGAGCTTACGTACGACACGGCGGACGGGCCGGTTACCCGCCGAGTATCGGCAGGTGTTCCACAGGGGTCCATATTGGGCCCCACACTGTGGAACATAATGTACGACGGTGTGCTAGCCGTAGAGCTCCCTGAGGGCGCCTCCATCGTGGGATTCGCCGATGATCTTGCGATCCTGGCAGCGGGGACAACTCCTGAACACGCAGCAGCGATTGCGGAGGAAGCGGTGGCAGCGGTCAACAGCTGGATGGTGCGGCACAAACTCTCCCTGGCGCCGGAGAAGACGGAGCTGCTGATGGTGTCGAGCAAGCGAAGCGGATACAAAAACATCCCTGTGAACATCTGTGGAGTGGAAGTGCGCTCGAAGCGGTCGATCCGCTACTTGGGGGTCATGCTACACGACCACCTGTCGTGGCGCCCACACGTCGAGATGGTCGCGGACAAGGCCCTCCGTGTGGTGCGAGCATTGCGTGTCGTCATGCGCAACCACAGCGGCCCCCAAGTGAGCAAGCGGAAGCTGCTCGCCGCAGTTGCCGCGTCCATTATCCGCTACGGCGCACCCGTCTGGGCGGAAGCCTCGGACCTACAGTGGTGCAGGCGGATATTGGATCGCGTGCAGCGCCCCCTGGCTCAGGGCATCACGAGCGCCTTCCACTCCACGAGCTGCGAGGTAGCGGTGGTTTTAGCCGGAGAACTGCCCTACCACCTCTTGGGGAAGGAAGACGCCCGCTGCTACAACCGACTGCAGTTAAGCCCGGACAGCAGTCGAGAGGCGATTCGCCAGGAGGAAAAGGAGTCATCGCTGCAGCTGTGGCAGCAACAGTGGGACGACGAGGCGGCGAATAACACCAGCCGCTACTTACGTTGGGCCCACCGACAAGTGCCAGACGTGCGCCTGTGGACGGGGCGGAAACACGGAGAGGTAGATTTCTACCTCTCGCAGGTTCTCAGTGGACATGCCTTCGTCCACGAATTCCTGCACGTGTTCGGGTTCGCTCCATCCCCGGACTGTCCCAGGTGCGCAGGGTCGGTCGAGTCGGTGGCCCACGTACTGTTCCAGTGTCCCGCTTCGCGGATGTTCGCGCGGAGTTGCTGCACGGCGTCGACGAGGACAACCTCGGCAGCCGCCTGTTGGAGAGTGCGGAGTGGTGGGACCGCATCCAGCAGGCGGCTCGGCAGATCCTCTCCGTGCTGCAGGAGGACTGGCGGGAGGAGCAGCAAAACTTGGCAGCCGCCGAGGCTGCTCAGCCAGTTCCTGCATCCAGCCCGCCCGAGAACATGGCGGAGGCAGAGCGGAGACGGCTGATGCGACGCCGAGAGGTGCGCAACCGCAGCGCCCGGCGGATGCGGCAGCGGCGTCGGCAGGAGCGGCTCGGCGTGGACGAGGTCGTCCCGGCTATCTTGGCACGCGCAGCGGCCAATGACGACGCGGCCGACGACGTAGCGGAGCCGACAGGGGAGGTCGAGGAGGAGGAGGTCAGCCCTCCAGAGCCGCCAATCCCCCCGCGCAGCCGGGGATTGCCTCCCTCCCCACGCACGATGGAGATGCGGCGACTGCGGCGTAACTTTATGCAGCTCCAATACCGGGAAAGGCGTCGGGCCGGAGTGCTAGGAGCTGTTCCGCAGGGTCGCCAACGACGTGGGCGACTACCACCATCTGCAGCGGAAGTGGAGCGGCGTCGCATTAACCGGCGGCAGAGAGAGAGGCAGCGGCGGCTGGAGCAACGGCAAGCGGAGGTCGAGGCTCAGCCTCCCCCGTGGGACGAGCTGCCGAGCTCCCAGCTTGCCGAACGAAGAAGCAGCCTCACGGATGACGAGCGAGCTGCCGTAACATCGGCGAACGTGTCCGCGCGCTGACGCAGCTCTGTGATGATACGGTGAAACCTGCAAGGATTAGGACAAGGACAACGGTTACCGGAACATATTTAATGTTAAAAAGGCGGCAACGAAAACCTTTCACGAAAGGAAAAATAGTGAAAAAAAAAGTTTTTGAATTCAAATAAATAAAGAGAAAGGCCCAAAGGGCGGAATTCCCGGCGGGGGGAAATCCGTTAGTGGTAACCCCCCGCCGGTAGGAGCGGGGTTCTTTCGGGAAACAATGGTCCTCAATAAAGAACTCTTGAAGAATTTAAAAAAAAAAAAAGAAGTGGAGCTTGCGGCTTAATTTGACTCAACACGGGAAAACTTACCAGGTCCGAACTTATTGAGGTAAGACAGATTGATAGCTCTTTCTCAAACTTAAGGGTAGTGGTGCATGGCCGTTCTTAGTTCGTGGAATGATTTGTCTGGTTAATTCCGATAACGAACGCGACCTCAGTCAAGCTAACTAGAACGCTGTCAGTAGTGTGCCTCCGGGCGCACCTGACGTTAGAGTGGCGGGTGTCCTCACGGGTGCCCGTCACTTAGTTTGCCCTGCTTAGCGGGACAACTTGTGTTTAGCAAGATGAGATTGAGCGATAACAGGTCCGTGATGCCCTTAGATGTTCTGGGCTGCACGCGTGCTACAATTTGAGCAGCAGCGTGTTCTCGCCTTATGGCGCCCCCATTCCGAGAGGAACGGGAAATCACCCAAATGCTCATTTAGTAGGGATTGGGGACTGCAATGGTCCCCATGAACCTGGAATTTCTAGTAAGTGCTAGTCATTAGCTAGCGCTGATTACGTCCCTGCCCTTTGTACACACCGCCCGTCGCTACTACCGATGGATTATTTAGTGAGGTCTCTGGAGGCACACCTTCCGCGATTCCTTCGTGAGTTGCAGTTGGCACGGCCGAAGTTGACCGAACTTGATGATTT
>NC_053519.1:25775765-25813265 GCF_016920715.1 Anopheles arabiensis | reverse complement strand
GGCAAGGACCGCAGTAGCAAATGCCATCGCTGCGCGGAAGATAAGCACGAGGGACCGTGCACTAGGGAGCGGAAGTGTTTGGGATGCGAGGGCCCGGATGCAATCGGGCATTCGCTGGGCCAGCGCAGTTGCCGCTACTTTGGAAAGGTAACCCCACAGCCCAGTCATGATTAGAGTGTTCCAACAGAACCTCAATCATGACCAAACGGCACAAGACTTGCTTTTGCAAAGTGCTCGTGCCGAGGGTTGTGATATTCTGATTATCTCGGACCCCTATTGGGTGCCGAATAATAACAGCAATTGGTTACCGATACCACTGGTCGGGTAGCAGTGGTATCAGTTGGGGATTATCCTTTTCAGCGCATCATTGACAACCAACGCGAGGACTTCGTTGTGGTCGAGATGCGGGGAATCGTTTTTTGTTCTGTCTACCTACCACCCGTGGGTTCCGATTTGACTGTCGAGGAGTACAAACGCAAATGGACCGAAATCGTGTCTGTACTTCCACGGAATCGGGACACCGTGATCGGGGGTGATGTAAACGCCTGGTCAGGTGCATGGGGGATGGAGCGGAGGCCAAACGACGGGGAAAGGGTATCTAGGGGGGGAGTTGTGATGGATGCGGCGGCTGCTCTGGGATTGGTTCTCCTGAACCAGGGCAACCAGAGCACTTGGATTGGGGCAAATGGTCGCAACTCCATCGTGGACGTATCCTTTTGCAGCCCCTCCTTGGTAGGGGACAACAATTGGCGCGTGTGTGACGAAACCCCAAGTGACCACAATACTATCAAGTTTGTGGTCGGCAGGGTTCCGAGACAGCGCGCCAACAACGAGTACACTCAGCAGCGAATGGGGGAAGGTGGTCCACAAGATTCTTCGACAAGGATTTGTTCGTTGAAATCTTGAGGGACCAGGACATTTTGGGCATGTTGCTACGCCAGAGGAGCTTACCCAGGCCATCACGGTGGCCTGTGATGGCACCATGCCTAGGCAACCCCAAGGCGACAGGGCCGGCGGCCAGTTTATTGGTGGACGTCCGAGATTGATCGGTTGCGCAGCCATTATCACGGAATGAAACGGCGGTTCAACCGGGCCCGGACCGAGGAGCAGCGCGAGGAAAGGCGTCAAATGAAGTCGGACGCACGCGCTGCCCTGGAACGGGCCATCAAGCTCAGCAAGGACCAACACAAGCAGGATCTGCCGGAACAATTGGAACCGCACGGCTTTGGCCCTGCTTACCAAATCCGCAAGCAGCAGTGGGAAGGAGCTCGGGTTCCGATGGAACGGGATGCCAATAAGCTCCAGTTCATCGTGAATGAGCTCTTTCCCGATCGTCCCCCGATGGAGTGGCCCGAGACGGAGTAGGTGAGGATCCACAGGATCCGGTCTCGGAGGAGGAGTTGGCGGAAGAGTTGAAGGAAATTGCCCGCTCACTCAACCCCAAGAAAGCTCCGGGGGACGACAATATTCCAAATATGGCTGCAGCTGCGGCAATTCTGGCTTTTCCGGAAGTTTTTGCCAAAAGCTACAAGCAGCTACTGGAGGCAGGCACTTTTCCCGACGCATGGAAGCGGCAACAACTGGTGCTGCTTACCAAGTCGGGAAAACCACCTGGGGAGCCCTCGTCATACCGGCCAATTTGTTTGCTGAGTGTGCTGGGGAAAATATTAGAGCGGTTGATTCAGCGGAGGCTGACAACCCATCTGGAGTCGACCGGGGGACTTTCGGACGCCCAGTACGGTTTCCGTAAAGGGCGTTCAACCGTTGATGCCATCACTCGGGTGATGGACAATGGTAAAGTCGCTCTAGACAAAAAGCGAAAGGGGATCGTCTCTGTGCGGTGGTAACGGTGGACGTCCGGAATGCCTTTAACTCGGCAAACTGGACAGCGATCGGCCAAGCTCTGCAGCGTAAAAACACTCCGCCTTATTTGCAGGCGTTGCTGCGGAACTATTTCATTGGCCGAACGCTCCACTACGATACGGATGAAGGAATAGTGTCGAGGACTGTATCTGCTGGCGTTCCTCAGGGTTCGGTTCTAGGACCAACACTTTGGAACGTCATGTACGACGACCTACTCCGCTTGCCGCTCGAAGGACTACGAGCGGACATCATCGGGTTCGCTGACGACGTGGCCTTCACATTTTTGGGAAGGACCACGGAACAGGTCAGCGCATTAGCAACGGCTAACCTGGAGAGGATCGAGCGGTGGCTGCAAGGAGTCGGTTTGGAACTTGCCCACCAAAAGACCGGGTTCATGATCTTTTGTACCCATCATGTCCCGCAGCTCGCAGAGCTTCAAGCGGGCGGTCACTCGATCCAATCCACGGAAACGCTGAAGTACCTGGGAGTGGACCTCTGCCGCAAACAGCACCACAGCCGGCATCTGGAGAGGGTGGTCAATAAGGCTTCACGGATTACGAATGCCTTGACCTGCCTGATGCCGAATAAGCGGGGTCCTAAGAGCCGCAGTAGGAGACAGCTCGTAAACGTCGGCAACAGTATCATCCGATACGGAGTTGCCACCTGGGGGCGATGGGTGCTCGACAAGGAGACCCATCGCAAATCGGTCCAAAGGGCGCATCGACCGGGGGCTCTCCGAGTCGCCAGCGCCTTCCAGACCGTTTCTTATGATGCCGCTTGCGTTGTTGCCAACACCACCCCGTTAGTCCTCCTCATGCAGGAGGATATCCGCTGCCACGACGAAAAGGTAGCGAGTGGTGGTGTTCAATCGGACATACGAAAGCGGCAACGGGAGGAGACGATGAGGCGCTGGCAGGACCAGTGGACAACGGGTGCAGGGCAACCAGGAGCACCAGGACTGAAGACGAGGAGGCTGATTCCAGACATTAATCTCTGGGTCAGCCGCAAGCATGGGGAAGTCGACTTTTCCTCACCCAGCTCCTCACGGGGCACGGGTTCTTGCGCTCCTATTTCGTCGAGAAAGGCATCCTGGAAGGCTCGCCCAACTGCCCCGAATGTGGGGACGCCGTGGAAGACGTTGAACACGTGCTGTTCCACTGTCCACGGTTCGATCGGATCCGGAATGAGATGCAGCAGCGGTGCCATTCCCGAGTAACAATGGAAAACATCGTCTCGGAAATGTGCGCCCGCAGCGATACGTGGGAGGCCGTCCGCGCCGCCGCCAGGACAATCTTCTCCACTCTCCAAGCGAGATGGGATGTTGAGCGTCCACCAACGGCAAGGCGACGCAGGCGGGCCAGACGGCGGGCGAGGGACGCAAATGGTGGTCCCTCAGGCCATGCGGCACGGCAACAACCCGCACCGCAAGGGCCACCGTAAGCTGGAAAGTTATTAATCTTTTATTTATTTTCGTTTCTTTCCAGCTTTCTTTTTCTCTTCTCTCATCTATTTTCAGCTTTCTTCTATCTCTTTCTCCTTTTTCTTGTTTCCTCTATCCAAATCACGTTTCAGGAGAACTGCCTTACGTGCTTGGAGTGGTGACCAACGATGCCGACCCCCCATTGCCCACCCGAAGCGTGGGCGATAGGACCAAAGGGACCGCGTCGCACCACGGTAAGCAGCGTAATAAGCAGAATCATCAGACCAGATCGCCGCAGAAGATGCGTCGTGACCCAGGGTGCAACCGCACACACGACTCCGCATGAAGTAATACGCACCACAAGCGTACCGGTCGAGTTGGGTGAGTCGGAGAGGGGGATGGAATATGCTCACTCTTCGTTAACAAAAAAAAAAAAAAAAAAAAAAAAGGTAGCCAAATGCCGCTCAGTCTTCATCCAGCCTTCGAGACGGCGTTACGCTGCCCAAATACCCAGCGCTCAGTGTTAGTGAATAATTTTGTGTGTGTGTGAAAGTGTCAGTATTCTTTTAACCGTTGACGAGGAAGGTCGTGCTTCTGCTAGTCTCAGTTTCTAGAGTGCTTGATACAGTGTGTGTGTTTGTGTGTAGTGCTGTGTTGTGTTCTGTGTTAGCAATTCCAACCGTTATTAGCATCGCCTTCTGCGTTTATTATTCTAATTGTTTTTGCCGTCGGTTTTTTTCCTTCGGCATTGTAGCATCACCTTCTGTGTATTTTAATTTATTTGATTTTGCCGTCGGCTTTTTCCCGTCGGCATTTTAACATCACCTTCTGTGTATTTATTTTATTTAAAATTGTCGTCGGCTTTTTTCCCGTCGGCATTTAAGCATCACCTTCTGTGTATATATTTTATTTTAATTTTGCCGTCGGCTTTTTTCCCGTCGGCATTCTAGCATCACCTTCTGTGTATTTAATTTATTTTAATTTTGCCGTCGGATTTTTTCCCGTCGGCACACTAGCATCACCTTCTGTGCGTATATTAATTTATTTTATTTGGTCGTCGGCTTCTTTCCCGTCGGCATTTCTGCAAGTGTTTTCAATTAAAATTATTTTAGCGTTGGAATTGTTGACCGGTGCCATAAGTGCTACGTGTGAGTGAAGTGAAGTGATTCTGGGCCTTGAAGACTCCGATTGCTATTTTTATTAAGCCTTCTGCAGTTGAAATATAATAATTTTATTAAATAAATAAGCCTTCTGCATTGGTAACCTATTTAAAAAGTTTCCTTTTAATTTTGTCTATATAATCACCCTCAGTGTTCAGATAAAATTTCAAATCATTCAACTAATCCTCGATATTATTTTAAATTAACTTTAAATTGCCCATATAAATTATTTTATACTAATAGCATTGCCTTCTGCATTTTAATAAATTAACTAAGCCTTCTGCATCAAGCTTTCTTTGAGATTTCGGCCGGAATCACTAGTGTGTGTGTGTGTGAAAAGTGAAGTGTTCTTGTGTTGACCGTTCCGATTGCCATAAGCCTTCTGCATTTAATTTTATTTTAATTTTTATTAAATTGCCTTTTATAAATCCCAGTTTGACGTCGGGAAATTAGCATCGCCCTCCGCGTAGAAATAAAACTCCTTTCTATCAGTTGCCTTCTGCAAAACATTTAATGATTTTTAACAAATATATTATTTTAGTTAACGGTTTGCGCTTAGAAATTCAATATATTATATCAAACCCTCAGCAAACAAAATTACTTTATTAAATCGCCCTCCGCAAGAACAAACTTTGAATTTAAAAATATTATTAGACAATTAGTTTATTAGCATCGCCATCTGCGTAATTAATTAAATTAAGCCTTCAGCAAATAAGCTTTCGTTGAGCGGTCCGCGAGAACATTGTGCTTAGTGTGTGCTGTGTGCGAGATTCCCGATTCCATCTGTTCCGGCGACGAGATTTTCTCCAAGCGGCGTAGAAACATCGAGAGTTTTCAAACCGGCAAATAGTTTAAAGTTTTTATAGAGTAGAATTTGAAATCCCATTTACAACCTAACCCAATCTCAATTAGCTCCCCAACTAAACCTTATTATATAAAACCACATTTATTTTCTTTTTTCGATTCTCTCTCCCCCTCAGCATTAAATTTCATAATATATATAAAAAACTAACAATAGAAATAGTTTTTCAAAACACTTCACAAACAAATTTTGAACCACCATTCGTAAAGTAGAAAAATTTCCCAAACCAGTAGAACTAACAATTTCAATCTTCAAAATCTATCCTAACCAAATTTCAAAACTCTCGTAAAACTAACAAAATAATCTCAAGTGTAGAGCGTAGAGTAAAGTGACCGGAAACCATTTTACCTGTATCCCGGCATAGCCAAAAATATAACGGGACACTTGGTCCATTTTACCTGTAACGTTGAAGCACACACGTCTCCTCACGTAGTTTGTCACTTTTAAGCACTCTTAAATTTCATTCATTTCATGCATCTCATTCAAATCTCGAAAACTCTGAAAAAACTGAAATTACACATAGAAAGCCATCTGCGAATATTTTAATATTATCCCTGATTCATTTTCTATCCATGAGCAAATTATTTTCAATTTAAAATAAAATTAATGTTTAATTTTTTTTCACTAGAATATTTAAACGAATAATTGTTTTAAAAAATCCTTTATTTGAAATAATTAACTTACAACGCCATAAGCACAATAGAGCAAATTAATAAATTACAATTTCAAATTCAACGCTCAACAATTAGACAAGCATACTTTCCATCACAATCCAATTAGTTATATTCCCTTACAAAATTAAATCTCAATTAACTAACACATTTATGCACTTTGTATTAGTTTTCATATAAATTAATTTAACAAATTCTAATATCAACCAACAAATTTCCAATTACTTCTTTTAAATAATAATTCGTCTTCTCCAACCATAACCAATAACCCTTTTACAAGCAGAAGTTAAATAATTACGTAGTTATTTTTTCTCCCGGTTCTTTGCATGTAAAAAAATAATTAATGAATTTAAATAGTTTAAATAATTATTAATAATAATTAATTTAAAAATAACAAAAAAGTTTGAATTGACATTTCAACACTTGACATTTGACGTTGACATATAATCAAACTGACAGCTCAACATATCTGACACCTAACGTCACCTTGACATCTTGAATTGGTTGACAGCTATAATTTAAATTCTTTGACAGTTGCAACCGATTAAATAATAATTTAAAAAATCAATTATTTATAATTAACCAACTAAGTTAAATTAATTTTTCGTTCCTCAAGTTACAATTTGTTACATAATAATAAACTCTAAATTCCTTGTATACTTCCCAATATCATTCGATTAATTAAAATTTTTAATATCCAGCTTAAAGATACCTTTAATTTTTGAAAAGACACACAACAGTAAAAAAAAATCAAACCACCATTCGTAAAGTAGAATAATTCCCCAAACCAGTAGAACTAACAATTTAAATTTTCAAAATCTATCCTAACCAAATTTCAAAACTCTCGTAAAACTAACAGACATATCTCCAGTAAGGGAGCGTAGAGCAAGGTGACTGGAAAGCCATTTTACCTGTATCCCGTAGCATAGACAAAAATATAACGGGACATTTGGTCCATTTTACCTGTAATGTTGAAGCACACACGTCTCCTCACGTAGTTTGTCACTTTTAAGCACTCTTAAATTTCATTCATTTCATGCATCTCATTCAAATCTCGAAAACTCTGAAAAAACTGAAATTACACATAGAAAGCCATCTGCGAATATTTTAATATTATCCCTGATTCATTTTCTATCCATGAGCAAATTATTTTCAATTTAAAATAAAATTAATGTTTAATTTTTTTTCACTAGAATATTTAAACGAATAATTGTTTTAAAAAATCCTTTATTTGAAATAATTAACTTACAACGCCATAAGCACAATAGAGCAAATTAATAAATTACAATTTCAAATTCAACGCTCAACAATTAGACAAGCATACTTTCCATCACAATCCAATTAGTTATATTCCCTTACAAAATCAAATCTCAATTATTTAATACATTTATACACTTTGTATTAGTTTTCATATAAAAAATTTAACAAATTCTAATATTTAACAACAAATTCCCAATAACTTCTTTTAAATAGTAATTCATCTTCTTCAACCATAACCAATAACTCTTTAACAAGTAGAAGTTTTAATAATCACGTAGTTATTTTTTCTCCTGGTTCTCTGCATGTTTTAAAAAAAATTATTAGTTTTCTGATTTAAATAATTTAAATAATTATAAATATTAAATTCTCTTAATAATAACAAAATAGTTTGATTTGACATTTTTACACTTGACATCTAACGTTGACACATAATTAATTTGACAGCTCAAAATATCGGACACCTAACGTCACCTTGACATCTTAAATTGGTTGACAGTTATAATTAAAATTCTTTGACAGTTGCAACCGATTAAATAATAATTTAAAAAATCAATTATTTATATTCAACCAATTAAATTAAATTAAAATCGCTTATGCTCAAGTAACAATTTATTACACAATAATAAATTCAATTCTATTAATCCTTAAATACACAACTTCATACCCTGTTGACATTTAAATTGTTTGGACAGCTTGTTTAAACCTGACATTTACCGTTATTGACAACAAATAGACTGACAGCTATTAAACTCAAATTTTAATCTCGGAAAACTCTTTCATGTTATGAAATTCCCCTTTTTCTAAATTTAATTAAAGTTTACTTAAATCAGCTTCCAATCATTTAATTCGCTTCCTAAGCTTTTTCTTTTAATTATCAATACCATCTAACCCAGTTAATACTTTCTCCGTTGCATCAATTTGAAAATAACTTTAATCATCTTATTTGATTATTCCCATGACATTAAATTGCATCCATTAGACATTGACGTAAAACATCACAGTACCATTGACATTCAAATAGATTTGACAGTTTTATCAATTACTTGACTGACAGTGACATCAAACGCCTCATCACATTGACAGCAAAATTAATTGACAATTTGATTACAGCGCGAAATCCATTGACATCTTTCGTCTTAAATTTGACAATAAATTCATTCTCCGTTTTAATTTAAAAATTTGACATTAAATTCGTCCTAAAACCCGACAATAATTACTTAATTAATCAATCAATTAACAAACTTGCGAAATTCCTTAGAAAACAAGTAGACAGTCACAATAACCTCCATAGGATTTAACCGTAGAAATAACCCAGTAGAAAAATGGTGATGAACACACGCTCCACCTCAGTTCGTAGAAGTAGTCCCTCGAAGGCAGTGACGAGTAGATATTCCGTCCGCCGTAGCTCGCTGGGAACGATGTCCCCGTCTAAGGCTTCGGCCACCAGCTTTGGTAGACGGGCATCAACAACCCAGCTGATGGCTTCCAAGGCACCTGCCCTACGAAGAGCTTCTTCGGTAGAGGTGGAGGGAAAATCAAAAAGGGTCTCTGTTCTCCCGCAGATTGCGGAAGACAGCCAAGGGGAGGGCTCTAAGGCAGGGCAAATTTACGACAGGAAATTTTTCGCTACCGCATATCCAGCAGAGTCAAATCCCATGGGCCCATTGCAAAAAGCAAAACATGAGCTCATGCTGTTTATCAGGGACACCGTGAAGCACAGGGCTATTTTAGCCAAGACGCCCCAATTCTCGAATTGGGAAGAGCGTATCGGCTCAGTCTTAGCCCTGCTGCACAATCTTCCAGCAATTTGGCTGGGAGAGGCGGGGTCAGGAGTTGATGTTGGAACGGGAACCGAGGATCTCGTGGTGGAGGACCCGGTGTTGGAGCAAGAATTAGGGCCTTTGGCAGGCCCTAATCAGGAGCCGCAACCGGGATCTTTGCCTTTGGACGAGACCGATATCACCAAATTCCTCACTGTTTTTGGGGGGAATTATGCGGGAGATGTTCAACACACTAGTTAGGGAGAATGAGGCCAAGACAGGAGGAAATGGGGAACAGGGACAACAGCTGGTGGGTCAGGAAGGAAAAAGGGCAAGAAGAAGGAAAGGGTCGGAATGCCAAGGTAGTTGTGGCAGAGGAACCTTGCGAAGGGGAAATTTGTTCGACGGACCAGGGATCTGGACCATTAGAGGGGCAAGAGGGTGCGCAAGAATGGCGGACGGTAAAGGGGAAGACCGCCGTGCGCCGGGAGAGACGGAAGAGGAAGAAGCAGCGTGAAGCTGAGCAAGCAGCCAGCCTCGCCGCAAACACGCCACCTTCTGCTCCCCAACCCAAGCAAAAGCCGGCACCTGCTTCTAATCCCAGGGCCGGCCGAATGCCAAACGCCATCGAGCTTGAATCAATTGGGGGATTCAAGCACGCGGACATGATGCCTATCCTTAGGGAAACGGTGAAGAAAGAGGATGTGCAGAGAATCCGCACAAACTTTAAGGGTCATCTACTCCTGGAGCTAGCACCAATGTCGCACCAGGAAACGATGACCCTTTGGAGAGGTGTCTGCGGCCCTTGATGGCAAAGCAAAATGCCGTCCGCGGACACCCTCAGTGCGGGTGAACTGCACCAACATTCCGCCTGGCACTTCGTCCGAAGAAATTTCTTTGGAAATGAGTGCCGCGCTGGGCGTTGAAATTTTCAGCGACCAGATCACGACCGTAAAAACGCATTACGGTACGTTGGTCGCATTTTTCGACTGCCCAGCAATAGCGGTGACCGACCAGGCCCTGGCAAGGCAATACACGGTCGGTTTCAGCAAATGCTGCAGGCTTCGGCTTTTGGAGCGTCGGCGGCAATGCTACCGGTGCTACGAATACGGGCATACTGCTGCCCGTTGCCGTGGCAAGGACCGCAGTAGCAAATGCCATCGCTGCGCGGAAGATAAGCACGAGGGACCGTGCACTAGGGAGCGGAAGTGCTTGGGATGCGAGGGCCCGGATGCAATCGGGCATTCGCTGGGCCAGCGCAGTTGCCGCTACTTTGGAAAGGTAACCCCACAGCCCAGTCATGATTAGAGTGTTCCAACAGAACCTCAATCATGACCAAACGGCACAAGACTTGCTTTTGCAAAGTGCTCGTGCCGAGGGTTGTGATATTCTGATTATCTCGGACCCCTATTGGGTGCCGAATAATAACAGCAATTAGTTACCGATACCACTGGTCGGGTAGCAGTGGTATCAGTTGGGGATTATCCTTTTCAGCGCATCATTGACAACCAACGCGAGGACTTCGTTGTGGTCGAGATGCGGGGAATCGTTTTCTGTTCCGTCTACCTACCACCCGTGGGTTCCGATTTGACTGTCGAGGAGTACAAACGCAAATGGACCGAAATCATGTCTGTGCTCCCACGGAATCGGGACACCGTGATCGGGGGTGATGTAAACGCCTGGTCAGGTGCATGGGGAATGGAGCGGAGGCCAAACGATGGGGAAAGGGTATCTAGGGGGGGAGTTGTGATGGATGCGGCGGCTGCTCTGGGATTGGTTCTCCTGAACCAGGGCAACCAGAGCACTTGGATTGGGGCAAATGGTCGCAACTCCATCGTGGACGTATCCTTTTGCAGCCCCTCCTTGGTAGGGGACAACAATTGGCGCGTGTGTGACGAAACCCCAAGTGACCACAATACTATCAAGTTTGTGGTCGGCAGGGTTCCGAGACAGCGCGCCAACAACGAGGTACACTCAGCAGCGAATGGGGGAAGGTGGTCCACAAGATTCTTCGACAAGGATTTGTTCGTTGAAATCTTGAGGGACCAGGACATTTTGGGCATGTTGCTACGCCAGAGGAGCTTACCCAGGCCATCACGGTGGCCTGTGATGGCACCATGCCTAGGCAACCCCCAAGGCGACAGGGCCGGCGGCCAGTTTATTGGTGGACGTCCGAGATTGATCGGTTGCGCAGCCATTATCACGGAATGAAACGGCGGTTCAACCGGGCCCGGACCGAGGAGCAGCGCGAGGAAAGGCGTCAAATGAAGTCGGACGCACGCGCTGCCCTGAAACGGGCCATCAAGCTCAGCAAGGACCAACACAAGCAGGATCTGCCGGAACAATTGGAACCGCACGGCTTTGGCCCTACTTACCAAATCCGCAAGCAGCAGTGGGAAGGAGCTCGGGTTCCGATGGAACGGGATGCCAACAAGCTCCAGTTCATCGTGAATGAGCTCTTTCCCGATCGTCCCCCGATGGAGTGGCCCGAGACGGAGTAGGTGAGGATCCACAGGATCCGGTCTCGGAGGAGGAGTTGGCGGAAGAGTTGAAGGAAATTGCCCGCTCACTCAACCCCAAGAAAGCTCCGGGGACGACAATATTCCAAATATGGCTGCAGCTGCGGCAATTCTGGCTTTTCCGGAAGTTTTTGCCAAAAGCTACAAGCAGCTACTGGAGGCAGGCACTTTTCCCGACGCATGGAAGCGGCAACAACTGGTGCTGCTTACCAAGTCGGGAAAACCACCTGGGGAGCCCTCGTCATACCGGCCAATTTGTTTGCTGAGTGTGCTGGGGAAAATTTTAGAGCGGTTGATTCAGCGGAGGCTGACAACCCATCTGGAGTCGACCGGGGGACTTTCGGACGCCCAGTACGGTTTCCGTAAAGGGCGTTCAACCGTTGATGCCATCACTCGGGTGATGGACAATGGTAAAGTCGCTCTAGACAAAAAAGCGAAAGGGGGATCGTCTCTGTGCGGTGGTAACGGTGGACGTCCGGAATGCCTTTAACTCGGCAAACTGGACAGCGATCGGCCAAGCTCTGCAGCGTAAAAACACTCCGCCTTATTTGCAGGCGTTGCTGCGGAACTATTTCATTGGCCGAACGCTCCACTACGATACGGATGAAGGAATAGTGTCGAGGACTGTATCTGCTGGCGTTCCTCAGGGTTCGGTTCTAGGACCAACACTTTGGAACGTCATGTACGACGACCTACTCCGCTTGCCGCTCGAAGGACTACGAGCGGACATCATCGGGTTCGCTGACGACGTGGCCTTCACATTTTTGGGAAGAACCACGGAACAGGTCAGCGCATTAGCAACGGCTAACCTGGAGAGGATCGAGCGGTGGCTGCAAGGAGTCGGTTTGGAACTTGCCCACCAAAAGACCGGGTTCATGATCTTTTGTACCCATCATGTCCCGCAGCTCGCAGAGCTTCAAGCGGGCGGTCACTCGATCCAATCCACGGAAACGCTGAAGTACCTGGGAGTGGACCTCTGCCGCAAACAGCACCACAGCCGGCATCTGGAGAGGGTGGTCAATAAGGCTTCACGGATTACGAATGCCTTGACCTGCCTGATGCCGAATAAGCGTGGTCCTAAGAGCCGCAGTAGGAGACAGCTCGTAAACGTCGGCAACAGTATCATCCGATACGGAGTTGCCACCTGGGGGCGATGGGTGCTCGACAAGGAAACCCATCGCAAATCGGTCCAAAGGGCGCATCGACCGGGGCTCTCCGAGTCGCCAGCGCCTTCCAGACCGTTTCTTATGATGCCGCTTGCGTTGTTGCCAACACCACCCCGTTAGTCCTCCTCATGCAGGAGGATATCCGCTGCCACGACGAAAAGGTAGCGAGTGGTGGAGTTCAATCGGACATACGAAAGCGGCAACGGGAGGAGACGATGAGGCGCTGGCAGGACCAGTGGACAACGGGTGCAGGGCAACCAGGAGCACCAGGACTGAAGACGAGGAGGCTGATTCCAGACATTAATCTCTGGGTCAGCCGCAAGCATGGGGAAGTTGACTTTTTCCTCACCCAGCTCCTCACGGGGCACGGGTTCTTGCGCTCCTATTTCGTCGAGAAAGGCATCCTGGAAGGCTCGCCCAACTGCCCTGAATGTGGGGACGCCGCGGAAGACGTCGAACACGTGCTGTTCCACTGTCCACGGTTCGATCGGATCCGGAATGAGATGCAGCAGCGGTGCCATTCCCGAGTAACAATGGATAACATCGTCTCGGAAATGTGCACCCGCAGCGAAACGTGGGAGGCCGTCCGCGCCGCCGCCAGGACAATCTTCTCCACTCTCCAAGCGAGATGGGATGTTGAGCGTCCACCAACGGCAAGGCGACGCAGGCGGGCCAGACGGCGGGCGAGGGACGCAAATGGTGGTCCCTCAGGCCATGCGGCACGGCAACAACCCGCACCGCAAGGGCCACCGTAAGCTGGAAAGTTATTAATCTTTTATTTATTTTCGTTTCTTTCCAGCTTTCTTTCTCTTCGCTCATCTATTTTCAGCTTTCTTCTATCTCTTTCTCCTTTTTCTTGTTTCCTCTATCCAAATCTCGTTTCAGGAGAACTGCCTTACGTGCTTGGAGTGGTGACCAACGATGCCGACCCCCCATTGCCCACCCGAAGCGTGGGCGATAGGACCAAAGGGACCGCGTTGCACCACGGAAAGCAGCGTAATAAGCAGAATCATCAGACCAGATCGCCGCAGAAGATGCGTCGTGACCCAGGGTGCAACCGCACACACGACTCCGCATGAAGTAATACGCACCACAAGCGTACCGGCCGAGTTGGGTGAGTCGGAGAGGGGGATGGAATATGCTCACTCTTCGCACTGAAAAAAAAAAAAAAAAAAAAAAAAAAAAAAAAAAAAAAAAAAAAAAAAAAGGTAGCCAAATGCCTGGGTGGTCAATAAGGCTTCACGGATTACGAATGCCTTGACCTGCCTGATGCCGAATAAGCGTGGTCCTAAGAGCCGCAGTAGGAGACAGCTCGTAAACGTCGGCAACAGTATCATCCGATACGGAGTTGCCACCTGGGGGCGATGGGTGCTCGACAAGGAGACCCATCGCAAATCGGTCCAAAGGGCGCATCGACCGGGGGCTCTCCGAGTCGCCAGCGCCTTCCAGACCGTTTCTTATGATGCCGCTTGCGTTGTTGCCAACACCACCCCGTTAGTCCTCCTCATGCAGGAGGATATCCGCTGCCACGACGAAAAGGTAGCGAGTGGTGGAGTTCAATCGGACATACGAAAGCGGCAACGGGAGGAGACGATGAGGCGCTGGCAGGACCAGTGGACAACGGGTGCAGGGCAACCAGGAGCACCAGGACTGAAGACGAGGAGGCTGATTCCAGACATTAATCTCTGGGTCAGCCGCAAGCATGGGGAAGTTGACTTTTTCCTCACCCAGCTCCTCACGGGGCACGGGTTCTTGCGCTCCTATTTCGTCGAGAAAGGCATCCTGGAGGGCTCGCCCAACTGCCCTGAATGTGGTGACGCCGTGGAAGACGTTGAACACGTGCTGTTCCACTGTCCACGGTTCGATCGGATCCGAATGAGATGCAGCAGCGGTGCCATTCCCGAGTAACAATGGATAACATCGTCTCGGAAATGTGCACCCGCAGCGAAACGTGGGAGGCCGTCCGCGCCGCCGCCAGGACAATCTTCTCCACTCTTCAAGCGAGATGGGATGTTGAGCGTCCACCAACGGCAAGGCGACGCAGGCGGGCCAGACGGTGGGCGAGGGACGCAAATGGTGGTCCCTCAGGCCATGCGGCACGGCAACAACCCGCACCGCAAGGGCCACCGTAAGCTGGAAAGTTATTAATCTTTTATTTATTTTCGTTTCTTTCCAGCTTTCTTTTTCTCTTCTCTCATCTATTTTCAGCTTTCTTCTATCTCTTTCTCCTTTTTCTTGTTTCCTCTATCCAAATCTCGTTTCAGGAGAACTGCCTTACGTGCTTGGAGTGGTGACCAACGATGCCGACCCCCCATTGCCCACCCGAAGCGTGGGCGATAGGACCAAAGGGACCGCGTCGCACCACGGTAAGCAGCGTAATAAGCAGAATCATCAGACCAGATCGCCGCAGAAGATGCGTCGTGACCCAGGGTGCAACCGCACACACGACTCCGCATGAAGTAATACGCACCACAAGCGTACCGGCCGAGTTGGGTGAGTCGGAGAGGGGGATGGAATATGCTCACTCTTCGTTAACAAAAAAAAAAAAAAAAAGGTAGCCAAATGCCTCAGTCTTCATCCAGCCTTCGAGACGGCGTTACGCTGCCCAAATACCCAGCGCTCAGTGTTAGTGAATAATTTTGTGTGTGTGTGAAAGTGTCAGTTTTCTTTTAACCGTTGACGAGGAAGGTCGTGCTTCTGCTAGTCTCAGTTTCTAGAGTGCTTGATACAGTGTGTGTGTTTGTGTGTAGTGCTGTGTTGTGTTCTGTGTTAGCAATTCCAACCGTTATTAGCATCGCCTTCTGCGTTTATTATTCTAATTGTTTTTGCCGTCGGCTTTTTTCCTTCGGCATTGTAGCATCACCTTCTGTGTATTTTAATTTATTTGATTTTGCCGTCGGCTTTTTTCCCGTCGGCATTTTAACATCACCTTCTGTGTAATTATTTTATTTTAAAATTGTCGTCGGCTTTTTTCCCGTCCGCATTTAAGCATCACCTACTGTGTATATATTTTATTTTAATTTTGCCGTCGGCTTTTTTCCCGTCGGCACACTAGCATCACCTTCTGTGTATTTATTTTATTTTAATTTTACCATCGGATTTTTTCCCGTCGGCACACTAGCATCACCTTCTGTGCGTATTTTAATTTATTTTATTTGGTCGTCAGCATTTTTCCCGTCGGCATTTCTGCAAGTGTTTTAAATTAAAATTATTTTAGCGTTGGAATTGTTGACCGGTGCCATAAGTGCTACGTGTGAGTGAAGTGAAGTGATTCTGGGCCTTGAAGACTCCGATTGCTATTTGAATTAAGCCTTCTGCAAATATTATTTTTAAATAACCCACAACTGCCATTGGGAAATTAGCATCGCCTTCAGCGTTATTATTTAACTGCCTTCTGCATATTTATTTAAATATTATTCTTGAATTAGCATCACCTTCAGTGCCATATTAACTTAAAAATAATTTTATATAAGCCTTCTGCAATAATTGTGATTTAATTTCTCTTTACATATATTATCTAGAACCACCTTCAGTGTATTGAATATATTTTAGCCTTCTGCAAAATACAAAATATTAATTAATTTCTTTTAAAAACAAGTACCTAAAGAAAATATTGTTATTTAGCATCGCCTCTGCGTTTTATTTAAAATAAGCTTTCGTTGACGACTTCGGTCGGAATCACTAGTGTTGTGTGTGTTGTGTGTGTGAATAAGTGAAGTGATTCCGTGTTTTGATAACTCCGATCGCAATTTGTTCTAAGCCTTCTGCAAATTTAAATTTAATTCTACAAACCCACATTTGCCGACGGGAATTTAGCATCGCCTTCAGCGTTTTTTAATAACTGCCTTATGCAGAAAATTTAAATTAATAATTAAGAAAATTCCAAAATAAGATAAATTAGCATTGCCTTCTGCAGTTCAAATATAATATTTTTATTAAATAAATAAGCCTTCTGCATTGGTAACCTATTTAAAAAGTTTCCTTTTAATTTTGTCTATAGAATCACCCTCAGTGTTCAGATAAAATTTCAAATCATTCAACTTATCCTCGATATTATTTTAAATTAACTTTAAATTGCCCATATAAATTATTTTATACTAATAGCATTGCCTTCTGCATTTTAATAAATTAACTAAGCCTTCTGCATCAAGCTTTCGTTGAGACTTCGGCCGGAATCACTAGTGTGTGTGTGTGTGTGAAAAGTGAAGTGTTCTTGTGTTGACCGTTCCGATTGCCATAAGCCTTCTGCATTTAATTTTATTTTAATTTTTTATTAAATTGCCTTTTTATAAATCCCAGTTTGCCGTCGGGAAATTAGCATCGCCCTCCGCGTAGAAATAAAATTCCTTTCTATCAGTTGCCTTCTGCAAAACATTTTATGATTTTTAACAAATATATTATTTTAGTTAACGGTTTGCCCCTAGAAATTCAATTTATTATATCAAGCCCTCAGCAAACAAAATTATTTTATTAAATCGCCCTCCGCAAGAACAAACTTTGAATTTAAAAATATTATTAGACAATTAGTTTATTAGCATCGCCATCTGCGTAATTAATTAAACTAAGCCTTCAGCAAATAAGCTTTCGTTGAGCGGTCCGCGAGAACATTGTGCTTAGTGTGTGCTGTGTGCGAGATTCCCGATTCCATCTGTTCCGGCGACGAGATTTTCTCCAAGCGGCGTAGAAACATCGAGAGTTTTCAAACCGGCAAATAGTTTAAAGTTTTTATAGAGTAGAATTTGAAATCCCATTTACAACCTAACCCAATCTCAATTAGCTCCCCAACTAAACCTTATTATATAAAACTGCATTTATTTTCTTTTTTCGATTCTCTCTCCCCCTCAGCATTAAATCTCATAATATATATAAAAAACTAACAATAGAAATAGTTTTTCAAAACACTTCACAAACATATTTTGAACCACCATTCGTAAAGTAGAAAAATTTCCCAAACCAGTAGAACTAACAATTTCAATTTTCAAAATCTATCCTTACCAAATTTCAAAACTCTCGTAAAACTAACAAAATAATCTCCAGTGTAGAGCGTAGAGTAAAGTGACCGGAAACCATTTTACCTGTATCCCGTAGCATAGCCAAAAATATAACGGGACACTTGGTCCATTTTACCTGTAACGTTGAAGCACACACGTCTCCTCACGTAGTTTGTCACTTTTAAGCACTCTTAAATTTCATTCATTTCATTCATTTCATTCATTTCATTCATTTCATTCAAATCTCGAAAACTCTGAAAAAACTTAAATTTCACATAGAAAGCCTTCTGCGAAAATTTTAAAATTATCCCCAGTTCAGTTTTTATCCATGAGCAAATTATTTTCAATTAAAAAAAAAAAAATATTTATTTAATTTTTTCACTCAAATATTTAAACGAATAATTGTTAAAAAATCCTTTATTTAAAATAATTAACTTACATCGCCTTAAGCACAATAGAGCAAATTAATAAATTACAATTTCAAATTCAACGCTCAACAATTAGACAAGCATACTTTCCATCACAATCCAATTAGTTATATTCCCTTACAAAATTTAATCTCAATTATTTAATACATTTATACACTTTGTATTAGTTTTCATATAAAATAATTTAACAAATTCTAATATTTACCAACAAATTTCCAATAACTTCTTTTAAATAATAATTCGTCTTCTCCAACCATAACCAATAACCCTTTTACAAGCAGAAGTTAAATAATCACGTAGTTATTTTTTCTCCCGGTTCTTTGCATGTAAAAAAAAAATTAATGAATTTAAATAGTTTAAATAATTATTAATATTAATTAATTTAAAAATAACAAAATAGTTTGAATTGACATTTCAACACTTGACATTTGACGTTGACATATAATCAAACTGACAGCTCAATATATCTGACACCTAACGTCACCTTGACATCTTGAATTGGTTGACAGCTATAATTTAAATTCTTTGACAGTTGCAACCGATTAAATAATAATTTAAAAATCAATTAATTATATTTAACCAACTAAGTTAAATTAAAATTTCGTTCCTCAAGTTACAATTTGTTACATAATAATAAACTTTAAATTCCTTGTATACTTCCCAATATCATTCGATTAATTAAAAATTTTAATATCCAACTTAAAGATACCTTTAATTTTTGAAAAGACACACAACAGTAAAAAAAAAATCAAACCACCATTCGTAAAGTAGAATAATTCCCCAAACCAGTAGAACTAACAATTTAAATTTTCAAAATCTATCCTAACCAAATTTCAAAACTCTCGTAAAACTAACAAACAAATCTCCAGTAAGGGAGCGTAGAGCAAGGTGACTGGAAAGCCATTTTACCTGTATCCCGTAGCATAGCCAAAAATATAACGGGACATTTGGTCCATTTTACCTGCAATGTTGAAGCACACACGTCTTCTCACGTAGTTTGTCACTTTTAAGCACTCTTAAATTTCATTCATTTCATTCATCTCATTCAAATCTCGAAAACTCTGAAAAACTGAAATTACACATAGAAAGCCATCTGCGAATATTTTAATATTATCCCTAATTCATTTTCTATCCATGAGCAAATTATTTTCAATTTAAAATAAAATTAATGTTTAATTTTTTTTCACTCGAATATTTAAACGAATAATTGTTTTAAAAAAATCCTTTATTTAAAATAATTAACTTACAACGCCATAAGCACAATAGAGCAAATTAATAAATTACAATTTCAAATTCAACGCTCAACAATTAGACAAGCATACTTTCCATCACAATCCAATTAGTTATATTCCCTTACAAAATCAAATCTCAATTATTTAATACATTTATACACTTTGTATTAGTTTTCATATAAAATAATTTAACAAATTCTAATATTTACCAACAAATTTCCAATAACTTCTTTTAAATAGTAATTCGTCTTCTTCAACCATAACCAATAACTCTTTAACAAGTAGAAGTTTTAATAATCACGTAGTTATTTTTTCTCCTGGTTCTGTGCATGTATTAAAAAAAAAATTATTAGTTTTCTGATTTAAATAATTTAAATAATTATTAATAATAAATTCTCTTAATAATAACAAAATAGTTTGATTTGACATTTTAACACTTGACATCTAACGTTGACACACAATTAATTTGACAGCTCAAAATATCTGACACCTAACGTCACCTTGACATCTTAAATTGGTTGACAGTTATAATTAAAATTCTTTGACAGTTGCAACCGATTAAATAATAATTTAAAAAATCAATTATTTATATTCAACCAATTAAATAAAATTAAAATCGCTTATGCTCAAGTAACAATTTATTACACAATAATAAATTCAATTCTATTAATCCTTAAATACACAACTTCATACCCTGTTGACATTTAAATTGTTTGGACAGCTTGTTTAAACCTGACATTTACCGTTATTGACAACAAATAGACTGACAGCTATTAAACTAAAAATTTTAATCTCGGAAAACTCTTTCATGTTATGAAATTCCCCTTTTTCTAAATTTAATTAAAGTTTACTTAAATCCGCTTCCAATCATTTAATTCGCTTCCTAAGCTTTTTCTTTTAATTATCAACACCATCTTACCCAGTTAATACTTTCTCCGTTGCATCAATTTGAAAATAACTGTAATCATCTTATTTGATTATTCCCATGACATTAAATTGCATCCATTAGACATTGACGTAAAACATCACAGTACCATTGACATTCAAATAGATTTGACAGTTTTATCAATTACTTGACTGACAGTGACATCAAACGCCTCATCACATTGACAGCAAAATTAATTGACAATTTGATTACAGTGCGAAATCCATTGACATCTTTCGTTTTAAATTCGACATTAAATTCGTCCCAAAACCCGACAATAATTAATTAATTAATCAATCAATTAACAAACTTGCGATATTCCTTACAAAACAAGTAGACAGTCACAATAACCTCCATAGGATTTAACCGTAGAAATAACCCAGTAGAAAAATGGTGATGAACACACGCTCCACTTCAGTTCGTAGAAGTAGTCCCTCGAAGGCAGTGACGAGTAGATATTCCGTCCGCCGTAGCTCGCTGGGAACGATGTCCCCGTCTAAGGCTTCGGCCACCAGCTTTGGTAGACGGGCATCAACAACCCAGCTGATGGCTTCCAAGGCACCTGCCCTACGAAGAGCTTCTTCGGTAGAGGTGGAGGGAAAATCAAAAAGGGTCTCTGTTCTCCCGCAGATTGCGGAAGACAGCCAAGGGGAGGGCTCTAAGGCAGGGCAAATTTACGACAGGAAATTTTTCGCTACCGCATATCCAGCAGAGTCAAATCCCATGGGCCCATTGCAAAAAAGCAAAACATGAGCTCATGCTGTTTATCAGGGACACCGTAAAGCACAGGGCTATTTTAGCCAAGACGCCCCAATTCTCGAATTGGGAAGAGCGTATCGGCTCAGTCTTAGCCCTGCTGCACAATCTTCCAGCAATTTGGCTGGGAGAGGCGGGGTCAGGAGTTGATGTTGGAACGGGAACCGAGGATCTCGTGGTGGAGGACCCGGTGTTGGAGCAAGAATTAGGGCCTTTGGCAGGCCCTAATCAGGAGCCGCAACCGGGATCTTTGCCTTTGGATGAGACCGATATCACCAAATTCCTCACTGTTTTTGGGGGGAATTATGCGGGAGATGTTCAACACACTAGTTAGGAGAATGAGGCCAAGACAGGAGGAAATGGGGAACAGGGACAACAGCTGGTGGGTCAGGAAGAGAAAAAGGGCAAGAAGAAGGAAAGGGTCGGAATGCCAAGGTAGTTGTGGCAGAGGAACCGTGCGAAGGGGAAATTTGTTCGACGGACCAGGGATCTGGACCATTAGAGGGGCAAGAGGGTGCGCAAGAATGGCGGACGGTAAAGGGGAAGACCGCCGTGCGCCGGGAGAGACGGAAGAGGAAGAAGCAGCGTGAAGCTGAGCAAGCAGCTAGCCTCGCCGCAAACACGCCACCTTCTGCTCCCCAACCCAAGCAAAAGCCGGCATCTGCTTCTAATCCCAGGGCCGGCCGAATGCCAAACGCCATCGAGCTCGAATCAATTGGGGGATTCAAGCACGCGGACATGATGCCTATCCTTAGGGAAACGGTGAAGAAAGAGGATGTGCAGAGAATCCGCACAAACTTTAAGGGTCATCTACTCCTGGAGCTAGCACCAATGTCGCACCAGGAAACGATGACCCTTTGGAGAGAGGTGTCTGCGGCCCTTGATGGCAAAGCAAAATGCCGTCCGCGGACACCCTCAGTGCGGGTGAACTGCACCAACATTCCGCCTGGCACTTCGTCTGAAGAAATTTCTTTGGAAATGAGTGCCGCGCTGGGCGTTGAAATTTTCAGCGACCAGATCACGACCGTAAAAACGCATTACGGTACGTTGGTCGCATTTTTCGACTGCCCAGCAATAGCGGTGACCGACCAGGCCCTGGCAAGGCAATACACGGTCGGTTTCAGCAAATGCTGCAGGCTTCGGCTTTTGGAGCGTCGGCGGCAATGCTACCGGTGCTACGAATACGGGCATACTGCTGCCCGTTGCCGTGGCAAGGACCGCAGTAGCAAATGCCATCGCTGCGCGGAAGATAAGCACGAGGGACCGTGCACTAGGGAGCGGAAGTGCTTGGGATGCGAGGGCCCGGATGCAATCGGGCATTCGCTGGGCCAGCGCAGTTGCCGCTACTTTGGAAAGGTAACCCCACAGCCCAGTCATGATTAGAGTGTTCCAACAGAACCTCAATCATGACCAAACGGCACAAGACTTGCTTTTGCAAAGTGCTCGTGCCGAGGGTTGTGATATTCTGATTATCTCGGACCCCTATTGGGTGCCGAATAATAACAGCAATTAGTTACCGATACCACTGGTCGGGTAGCAGTGGTATCAGTTGGGGATTATCCTTTTCAGCGCATCATTGACAACCAACGCGAGGACTTCGTTGTGGTCGAGATGCGGGGAATCGTTTTTTGTTCTGTCTACCTACCACCCGTGGGTTCCGATTTGACTGTCGAGGAGTACAAACGCAAATGGACCGAAATCGTGTCTGTACTTCCACGGAATCGGGACACCGTGATCGGGGGTGATGTAAACGCCTGGTCAGGTGCATGGGGGATGGAGCGGAGGCCAAACGACGGGGAAAGGGTATCTAGGGGGGAGTTGTGATGGATGCGGCGGCTGCTCTGGGATTGGTTCTCCTGAACCAGGGCAACCAGAGCACTTGGATTGGGGCAAATGGTCGCAACTCCATCGTGGACGTATCCTTTTGCAGCCCCTCCTTGGTAGGGGACAACAATTGGCGCGTGTGTGACGAAACCCCAAGTGACCACAATACTATCAAGTTTGTGGTCGGCAGGGTTCCGAGACAGCGCGCCAACAACGAGGTACACTCAGCAGCGAATGGGGGAAGGTGGTCCACAAGATTCTTCGACAAGGATTTGTTCGTTGAAATCTTGAGGGACCAGGACATTTTGGGCATGTTGCTACGCCAGAGGAGCTTACCCAGGCCATCACGGTGGCCTGTGATGGCACCATGCCTAGGCAACCCCCAAGGCGACAGGGCCGGCGGCCAGTTTATTGGTGGACGTCCGAGATTGATCGGTTGCGCAGCCATTATCACGGAATGAAACGGCGGTTCAACCGGGCCCGGACCGAGGAGCAGCGCGAGGAAAGGCGTCAAATGAAGTCGGACGCACGCGCTGCCCTGGAACGGGCCATCAAGCTCAGCAAGGACCAACACAAGCAGGATCTGCCGGAACAATTGGAACCGCACGGCTTTGGCCCTGCTTACCAAATCCGCAAGCAGCAGTGGGAAGGAGCTCGGGTTCCGATGGAACGGGATGCCAATAAGCTCCAGTTCATCGTGAATGAGCTCTTTCCCGATCGTCCCCGATGGAGTGGCCCGAGACGGAGTAGGTGAGGATCCACAGGATCCGGTCTCGGAGGAGGAGTTGGCGGAAGAGTTGAAGGAAATTGCCCGCTCACTCAACCCCAAGAAAGCTCCGGGGACGACAATATTCCAAATATGGCTGCAGCTGCGGCAATTCTGGCTTTTCCGGAAGTTTTTGCCAAAAGCTACAAGCAGCTACTGGAGGCAGGCACTTTTCCCGACGCATGGAAGCGGCAACAACTGGTGCTGCTTACCAAGTCGGGAAAACCACCTGGGGAGCCCTCGTCATACCGGCCAATTTGTTTGCTGAGTGTGCTGGGGAAAATTTTAGAGCGGTTGATTCAGCGGAGGCTGACAACCCATCTGGAGTCGACCGGGGGACTTTCGGACGCCCAGTACGGTTTCCGTAAAGGGCGTTCAACCGTTGATGCCATCACTCGGGTGATGGACAATGGTAAAGTCGCTCTAGACAAAAAGCGAAAGGGGGATCGTCTCTGTGCGGTGGTAACGGTGGACGTCCGGAATGCCTTTAACTCGGCAAACTGGACAGCGATCGGCCAAGCTCTGCAGCGTAAAAACACTCCGCCTTATTTGCAGGCGTTGCTGCGGAACTATTTCATTGGCCGAACGCTCCACTACGATACGGATGAAGGAATAGTGTCGAGGACTGTATCTGCTGGCGTTCCTCAGGGTTCGGTTCTAGGACCAACACTTTGGAACGTCATGTACGACGACCTACTCCGCTTGCCGCTCGAAGGACTACGAGCGGACATCATCGGGTTCGCTGACGACGTGGCCTTCACATTTTGGGAAGGACCACGGAACAGGTCAGCGCATTAGCAACGGCTAACCTGGAGAGGATCGAGCGGTGGCTGCAAGGAGTCGGTTTGGAACTTGCCCACCAAAAGACCGGGTTCATGATCTTTGTACCCATCATGTCCCGCAGCTCGCAGAGCTTCAAGCGGGCGGTCACTCGATCCAATCCACGGAAACGCTGAAGTACCTGGGAGTGGACCTCTGCCGCAAACAGCACCACAGCCGGCATCTGGAGAGGGTGGTCAATAAGGCTTCACGGATTACGAATGCCTTGACCTGCCTGATGCCGAATAAGCGTGGTCCTAAGAGCCGCAGTAGGAGACAGCTCGTAAACGTCGGCAACAGTATTATCCGATACGGAGTTGCCACCTGGGGGCGATGGGTGCTCGACAAGGAGACCCATCGCAAATCGGTCCAAAGGGCGCATCGACCGGGGCTCTCCGAGTCGCCAGCGCCTTCCAGACCGTTTCTTATGATGCCGCTTGCGTTGTTGCCAACACCACCCCGTTAGTCCTCCTCATGCAGGAGGATATCCGCTGCCACGACGAAAAGGTAGCGAGTGGTGGAGTTCAATCGGACATACGAAAGCGGCAACGGGAGGAGACGATGAGGCGCTGGCAGGACCAGTGGACAACGGGTGCAGGGCAACCAGGAGCACCAGGACTGAAGACGAGGAGGCTGATTCCAGACATTAATCTCTGGGTCAGCCGCAAGCATGGGGAAGTTGACTTTTTCCTCACCCAGCTCCTCACGGGGCACGGGTTCTTGCGCTCCTATTTCGTCGAGAAAGGCATCCTGGAGGGCTCGCCCAACTGCCCTGAATGTGGTGACGCCGTGGAAGACGTTGAACACGTGCTGTTCCACTGTCCACGGTTCGATCGGATCCGAATGAGATGCAGCAGCGGTGCCATTCCCGAGTAACAATGGATAACATCGTCTCGGAAATGTGCACCCGCAGCGAAACGTGGGAGGCCGTCCGCGCCGCCGCCAGGACAATCTTCTCCACTCTCCAAGCGAGATGGGATGTTGAGCGTCCACCAACGGCAAGGCGACGCAGGCGGGCCAGACGGCGGGCGAGGGACGCAAATGGTGGTCCTCAGGCCATGCGGCACGGCAACAACCCGCACCGCAAGGGCCACCGTAAGCTGGAAAGTTATTAATCGTTTATTTATTTTCGTTTCTTTCCAGCTTTCTTTTTCTCTTCTCTCATCTATTTTCAGCTTTCTTCTATCTCTTTCTCCTTCTTCTTGTTTCCTCTATCCAAATCTCGTTTCAGGAGAACTGCCTTACGTGCTTGGAGTGGTGACCAACGATGCCGACCCCCCATTGCCCACCCGAAGCGTGGGCGATAGGACCAAAGGGACCGCGTCGCACCACGGAAAGCACCGTAATAAGCAGAATCAGCAGACCAGATCGCCGCAGAAGATGCGTCGTGACCCAGGGTGCAACCGCACACACGACTCCGCAAGAAGTAATACGCACCACAAGCGTACCGGCCGAGTTGGGTGAGTCGGAGAGGGGGATGGAATATGCTCACTCTTCGTTAACAAAAAAAAAAAAAAAAAAAAAAAAAAAAAAGGTAGCCAAATGCCCAGACATCATCGGACAGCCGAACGGAGCGGACGTGTTCTCACCTCGCTCCCGCTCGACACCAGAGTTCTACTGAACATTTTATACCCGGAGGCCCCGCCGCTACGGTATAAATTTGCTCGGTGCTCTGCTCATCCGCTCAGTCTTCATCCAGCCTTCGAGACGGCGTTACGCTGCCCAAATACCCAGCGCTCAGTGTTAGTGAATAATTTTGTGTGTGTGTGAAAGTGTCAGTTTTCTTTTAACCGTTGACGAGGAAGGTCGTGCTTCTGCTAGTCTCAGTTTCTAGAGTGCTTGATACAGTGTGTGTGTTTGTGTGTAGTGCTGTGTTGTGTTCTGTGTTAGCAATTCCAACCGTTATTAGCATCGCCTTCTGCGTTTATTATTCTAATTGTTTTTGCCGTCGGCTTTTTTCCTTCGGCATTGTAGCATCACCTTCTGTGTATTTTAATTTATTTGATTTTGCCGTCGGCTTTTTTCCCGTCGGCATTTTAACATCACCTTCTGTGTAATTATTTTATTTTAAAATTGTCGTCGGCTTTTTCCCGTCCGCATTTAAGCATCACCTTCTGTGTATATATTTTATTTTAATTTTGCCGTCGGCTTTTTTCCCGTCGGCACACTAGCATCACCTTCTGTGTATTTATTTTATTTTAATTTTACCATCGGATTTTTTCCCGTCGGCACACTAGCATCACCTTCTGTGCGTATTTTAATTTATTTTATTTGGTCGTCAGCATTTTTCCCGTCGGCATTTCTGCAAGTGTTTTAAATTAAAATTATTTTAGCGTTGGAATTGTTGACCGGTGCCATAAGTGCTACGTGTGAGTGAAGTGAAGTGATTCTGGGCCTTGAAGACTCCGATTGCTATTTGAATTAAGCCTTCTGCAAATATTATTTTTAAATAACCCACAACTGCCATTGGGAAATTAGCATCGCCTTCAGCGTTATTATTTAACTGCCTTCTGCATATTTATTTAAATATTATTCTTGAATTAGCATCACCTTCAGTGCCATATTAACTTAAAAATAATTTTATATAAGCCTTCTGCAATAATTGTGATTTAATTTCTCTTTACATATATTATCTAGAATCACCTTCAGTGTATTGAATATATTTTAGCCTTCTGCAAAATACAAAATATTAATTAATTTCTTTTAAAAACAAGTGCCTAAAGAAAATATTGTTATTTAGCATCGCCTCTGCGTTTTATTTAAAATAAGCTTTCGTTGACGACTTCGGTCGGAATCACTAGTGTTGTGTGTGTTGTGTGTGTGAATAAGTGAAGTGATTCCGTGTTTTGATAACTCCGATCGCAATTTGTTCTAAGCCTTCTGCAAATTTAAATTTAATTCTACAAACCCACATTTGCCGACGGGAATTTAGCATCGCCTTCAGCGTTTTTTAATAACTGCCTTATGCAGAAAATTTAAATTAATAATTAAGAAAATTCCAAAATAAGATAAATTAGCATTGCCTTCTGCAGTTCAAATATAATATTTTTATTAAATAAATAAGCCTTCTGCATTGGTAACCTATTTAAAAAGTTTCCTTTTAATTTTGTCTATAGAATCACCCTCAGTGTTCAGATAAAATTTCAAATCATTCAACTTATCCTCGATATTATTTTAAATTAACTTTAAATTGCCCATATAAATTATTTAATACTAATAGCATTGCCTTCTGCATTTTAATAAATTAACTAAGCCTTCTGCATCAAGCTTTCGTTGAGACTTCGGCCGGAATCACTAGTGTGTGTGTGTGTGAAAAGTGAAGTGTTCTTGTGTTGACCGTTCCGATTGCCATAAGCCTTCTGCATTTAATTTTATTTTAATTTTTATTAAATTGCCTTTTATAAATCCCAGTTTGCCGTCGGGAAATTAGCATCGCCCTCCGCGTAGAAATAAAATTCCTTTCTATCAGTTGCCTTCTGCAAAACATTTTATGATTTTTAACAAATATATTATTTTAGTTAACGGTTTGCCCCTAGAAATTCAATTTATTATATCAAGCCCTCAGCAAACAAAATTATTTTATTAAATCGCCCTCCGCAAGAACAAACTTTGAATTTAAAAATATTATTAGACAATTAGTTTATTAGCATCGCCATCTGCGTAATTAATTAAACTAAGCCTTCAGCAAATAAGCTTTCGTTGAGCGGTCCGCGAGAACATTGTGCTTAGTGTGTGCTGTGTGCGAGATTCCCGATTCCATCTGTTCCGGCGACGAGATTTTCTCCAAGCGGCGTAGAAACATCGAGAGTTTTCAAACCGGCAAATAGTTTAAAGTTTTTATAGAGTAGAATTTGAAATCCCATTTACAACCTAACCCAATCTCAATTAGCTCCCCAACTAAACCTTATTATATAAAACTGCATTTATTTTCTTTTTTCGATTCTCTCTCCCCCTCAGCATTAAATCTCATAATATATATAAAAAACTAACAATAGAAATAGTTTTTCAAAACACTTCACAAACATATTTTGAACCACCATTCGTAAAGTAGAAAAATTTCCCAAACCAGTAGAACTAACAATTTCAATTTTCAAAATCTATCCTTACCAAATTTCAAAACTCTCGTAAAACTAACAAAATAATCTCCAGTGTAGAGCGTAGAGTAAAGTGACCGGAAACCATTTTACCTGTATCCCGTAGCATAGCCAAAAATATAACGGGACACTTGGTCCATTTTACCTGTAACGTTGAAGCACACACGTCTCCTCACGTAGTTTGTCACTTTTAAGCACTCTTAAATTTCATTCATTTCATTCATTTCATTCATTTCATTCATTTCATTCAAATCTCGAAAACTCTGAAAAACTTAAATTTCACATAGAAAGCCTTCTGCGAAAATTTTAAAATTATCCCCAGTTCAGTTTTTATCCATGAGCAAATTATTTTCAATTAAAAAAAAAATATTTATTTAATTTTTCACTCAAATATTTAAACGAATAATTGTTAAAAAATCCTTTATTTAAAATAATTAACTTACATCGCCTTAAGCACAATAGAGCAAATTAATAAATTACAATTTCAAATTCAACGCTCAACAATTAGACAAGCATACTTTCCATCACAATCCAATTAGTTATATTCCCTTACAAAATTTAATCTCAATTATTTAATACATTTATACACTTTGTATTAGTTTTCATATAAAATAATTTAACAAATTCTAATATTTACCAACAAATTTCCAATAACTTCTTTTAAATAATAATTCGTCTTCTCCAACCATAACCAATAACCCTTTTACAAGCAGAAGTTAAATAATCACGTAGTTATTTTTTCTCCCGGTTCTTTGCATGTAAAAAAAAAATTAATGAATTTAAATAGTTTAAATAATTATTAATATTAATTAATTTAAAAATAACAAAATAGTTTGAATTGACATTTCAACACTTGACATTTGACGTTGACATATAATCAAACTGACAGCTCAAAATATCGGACACCTAACGTCACCTTGACATCTTGAATTGGTTGACAGCTATAATTTAAATTCTTTGACAGTTGCAACCGATTAAATAATAATTAAAAAAATCAATTATTTATATTTAACCAACTAAGTTAAATTAAAATTTCGTTCCTCAAGTTACAATTTGTTACATAATAATAAACTTTAAATTCCTTGTATACTTCCCAATATCATTCGATTAATTAAAAATTTTAATATCCAACTTAAAGATACCTTTAATTTTTGAAAAGACACACAACAGTAAAAAAAAATCAAACCACCATTCGTAAAGTAGAATAATTCCCCAAACCAGTAGAACTAACAATTTAAATTTTCAAAATCTATCCTAACCAAATTTCAAAACTCTCGTAAAACTAACAAACAAATCTCCAGTAAGGGAGCGTAGAGCAAGGTGACTGGAAAGCCATTTTACCTGTATCCCGTAGCATAGCCAAAAATATAACGGGACATTTGGTCCATTTTACCTGCAATGTTGAAGCACACACGTCTTCTCACGTAGTTTGTCACTTTTAAGCACTCTTAAATTTCATTCATTTCATTCATCTCATTCAAATCTCGAAAACTCTGAAAAACTGAAATTACACATAGAAAGCCATCTGCGAATATTTTAATATTATCCCTAATTCATTTTCTATCCATGAGCAAATTATTTTCAATTTAAAATAAAATTAATGTTTAATTTTTTTCACTCGAATATTTAAACGAATAATTGTTTTAAAAAAATCCTTTATTTAAAATAATTAACTTACAACGCCATAAGCACAATAGAGCAAATTAATAAATTACAATTTCAAATTCAACGCTCAACAATTAGACAAGCATACTTTCCATCACAATCCAATTAGTTATATTCCCTTACAAAATCAAATCTCAATTATTTAATACATTTATACACTTTGTATTAGTTTTCATATAAAATAATTTAACAAATTCTAATATTTACCAACAAATTTCCAATAACTTCTTTTAAATAGTAATTCGTCTTCTTCAACCATAACCAATAACTCTTTAACAAGTAGAAGTTTTAATAATCACGTAGTTATTTTTTCTCCTGGTTCTGTGCATGTATTAAAAAAAAATTATTAGTTTTCTGATTTAAATAATTTAAATAATTATTAATAATAAATTCTCTTAATAATAACAAAATAGTTTGATTTGACATTTTAACACTTGACATCTAACGTTGACACACAATTAATTTGACAGCTCAAAATATCTGACACCTAACGTCACCTTGACATCTTAAATTGGTTGACAGTTATAATTAAAATTCTTTGACAGTTGCAAGCGATTAAATAATAATTTGAAAATCAATTATTTATATTCAACCAATTAAATTATATTAAAATCGCTTATGCTCAAGTTACAATTTATTACACAATAATAAATTCAATTCTTTTAATCTTTAAATACACAACTCATACCCTGTTGACATTTAAATTGTTTGGACAGCTTGTTTAAACCTAACATTTACCGTTATTGACAACAAATAGACTGACAGCTATTAAACTAAAATTTTAATCTCGGAAAACTCTTTCATGTTATGGAATTCCCTTTTCTAAATTTAATTAAAGTTTACTTAAATCCGCTTCCAATCATTTAATTCGCTTCCTAAGCTTTTTCTTTTAATTATCAATACCATCTAACCCAGTTAATACTTTCTCCGTTGCATCAATTTGAAAATAACTTTAATCATCTTATTTGATTATTCCCATGACATTAAATTGCATCCATTAGACATTGACGTAAAACATCACGGTACCATTGACACTCAAATAGATTTGACAATTTATCAATAACTTGAATGACAGTGACATCAAACGTCTCATCATATTGACAAAAAAGTAATTGACAATTTGATTACAGCGCAAAATCCATTGACATCTAACGTTTCTAAACTTGACAATAAATTCATTTTCCCGTTTAAATTAAAATTTTGACATTAAAATTCATCCCTATTCTGACAATAATTACTTAATTAATCAATCAATCAACCTACTTGCGAAATTCCTTAGAAAATCAGTAGACAGTCATAATAACCCTCATAGAATTTAACCGTAGAAACTAACCGGTAGTAAAATGGTGATGAACACACGCTCCACTTTAGCTCGTAGAAGTAGTCCCTCGAAGGCAGTGACGAGTAGATATTCCGTCCGCCGTAGCTCGCTGGGAACGATGTCCCCGTCTAAGGCTTCGGCCACCAGCTTTGGTAGACGGGCATCAACAACCCAGCTGATGGCTTCCAAGGCACCTGCCCTACGAAGAGCTTCTTCGGTAGAGGTGGAGGGAAAATCAAAAGGGTTCTCTGTTCTCCCGCAGATTGCGGAAGACAGCCAAGGGGAGGGCTCTAAGGCAGGGCAAATTTACGACAGGAAATTTTTCGCTACCGCATATCCAGCAGAGTCAAATCCCATGGGCCCATTGCAAAAAGCAAAACATGAGCTCATGCTGTTTATCAGGGACACCGTAAAGCACAGGGCTATTTTAGCCAAGACGCCCCAATTCTCGAATTGGGAAGAGCGTATCGGCTCAGTCTTAGCCCTGCTGCACAATCTTCCAGCAATTTGGCTGGGAGAGGCGGGGTCAGGAGTTGATGTTGGAACGGGAACCGAGGATCTCGTGGTGGAGGACCCGGTGTTGGAGCAAGAATTAGGGCCTTTGGCAGGCCCTAATCAGGAGCCGCAACCGGGATCTTTGCCTTTGGATGAGACCGATATCACCAAATTCCTCACTGTTTTTGGGGGAATTATGCGGGAGATGTTCAACACACTAGTTAGGGAGAATGAGGCCAAGACAGGAGGAAATGGGGAACAGGGACAACAGCTGGTGGGTCAGGAAGAGAAAAAGGGCAAGAAGAAGGGAAAGGGTCGGAATGCCAAGGTAGTTGTGGCAGAGGAACCGTGCGAAGGGGAAATTTGTTCGACGGACCAGGGATCTGGACCATTAGAGGGGCAAGAGGGTGCGCAAGAATGGCGGACGGTAAAGGGGAAGACCGCCGTGCGCCGGGAGAGACGGAAGAGGAAGAAGCAGCGTGAAGCTGAGCAAGCAGCTAGCCTCGCCGCAAACACGCCACCTTCTGCTCCCCAACCCAAGCAAAAGCCGGCATCTGCTTCTAATCCCAGGGCCGGCCGAATGCCAAACGCCATCGAGCTCGAATCAATTGGGGGATTCAAGCACGCGGACATGATGCCTATCCTTAGGGAAACGGTGAAGAAAGAGGATGTGCAGAGAATCCGCACAAACTTTAAGGGTCATCTACTCCTGGAGCTAGCACCAATGTCGCACCAGGAAACGATGACCCTTTGGAGAGAGGTGTCTGCGGCCCTTGATGGCAAAGCAAAATGCCGTCCGCGGACACCCTCAGTGCGGGTGAACTGCACCAACATTCCGCCTGGCACTTCGTCTGAAGAAATTTCTTTGAAATGAGTGCCGCGCTGGGCGTTGAAATTTTCAGCGACCAGATCACGACCGTAAAAACGCATTACGGTACGTTGGTCGCATTTTTCGACTGCCCAGCAATAGCGGTGACCGACCAGGCCCTGGCAAGGCAATACACGGTCGGTTTCAGCAAATGCTGCAGGCTTCGGCTTTTGGAGCGTCGGCGGCAATGCTACCGGTGCTACGAATACGGGCATACTGCTGCCCGTTGCCGTGGCAAGGACCGCAGTAGCAAATGCCATCGCTGCGCGGAAGATAAGCACGAGGGACCGTGCACTAGGGAGCGGAAGTGCTTGGGATGCGAGGGCCCGGATGCAATCGGGCATTCGCTGGGCCAGCGCAGTTGCCGCTACTTTGGAAAGGTAACCCCACAGCCCAGTCATGATTAGAGTGTTCCAACAGAACCTCAATCATGACCAAACGGCACAAGACTTGCTTTTGCAAAGTGCTCGTGCCGAGGGTTGTGATATTCTGATTATCTCGGACCCCTATTGGGTGCCGAATAATAACAGCAATTGGTTACCGATACCACTGGTCGGGTAGCAGTGGTATCAGTTGGGGATTATCCTTTTCAGCGCATCATTGACAACCAACGCGAGGACTTCGTTGTGGTCGAGATGCGGGGAATCGTTTTTTGTTCTGTCTACCTACCACCCGTGGGTTCCGATTTGACTGTCGAGGAGTACAAACGCAAATGGACCGAAATCGTGTCTGTACTTCCACGGAATCGGGACACCGTGATCGGGGGTGATGTAAACGCCTGGTCAGGTGCATGGGGGATGGAGCGGAGGCCAAACGACGGGGAAAGGGTATCTAGGGGGGAGTTGTGATGGATGCGGCGGCTGCTCTGGGATTGGTTCTCCTGAACCAGGGCAACCAGAGCACTTGGATTGGGGCAAATGGTCGCAACTCCATCGTGGACGTATCCTTTTGCAGCCCCTCCTTGGTAGGGGACAACAATTGGCGCGTGTGTGACGAAACCCCAAGCGACCACAATACTATCAAGTTTGTGGTCGGCAGGGTTCCGAGACAGCGCGCCAACAACGAGGTACACTCAGCAGCGAATGGGGGAAGGTGGTCCACAAGATTCTTCGACAAGGATTTGTTCGTTGAAATCTTGAGGGACCAGGACATTTTTGGGCATGTTGCTACGCCAGAGGAGCTTACCCAGGCCATCACGGTGGCCTGTGATGGCACCATGCCTAGGCAACCCCCAAGGCGACAGGGCCGGCGGCCAGTTTATTGGTGGACGTCCGAGATTGATCGGTTGCGCAGCCATTATCACGGAATGAAACGGCGGTTCAACCGGGCCCGGACCGAGGAGCAGCGCGAGGAAAGGCGTCAAATGAAGTCGGACGCACGCGCTGCCCTGGAACGGGCCATCAAGCTCAGCAAGGACCAACACAAGCAGGATCTGCCGGAACAATTGGAACCGCACGGCTTTGGCCCTGCTTACCAAATCCGCAAGCAGCAGTGGGAAGGAGCTCGGGTTCCGATGGAACGGGATGCCAATAAGCTCCAGTTCATCGTGAATGAGCTCTTTCCCGATCGTCCCCCGATGGAGTGGCCCGAGACGGAGTAGGTGAGGATCCACAGGATCCGGTCTCGGAGGAGGAGTTGGCGGAAGAGTTGAAGGAAATTGCCCGCTCACTCAACCCCAAGAAAGCTCCGGGGACGACAATATTCCAAATATGGCTGCAGCTGCGGCAATTCTGGCTTTTCCGGAAGTTTTTGCCAAAAGCTACAAGCAGCTACTGGAGGCAGGCACTTTTCCCGACGCATGGAAGCGGCAACAACTGGTGCTGCTTACCAAGTCGGGAAAACCACCTGGGGAGCCCTCGTCATACCGGCCAATTTGTTTGCTGAGTGTGCTGGGGAAAATTTTAGAGCGGTTGATTCAGCGGAGGCTGACAACCCATCTGGAGTCGACCGGGGGACTTTCGGACGCCCAGTACGGTTTCCGTAAAGGGCGTTCAACCGTTGATGCCATCACTCGGGTGATGGACAATGGTAAAGTCGCTCTAGACAAAAAAGCGAAAGGGGGATCGTCTCTGTGCGGTGGTAACGGTGGACGTCCGGAATGCCTTTAACTCGGCAAACTGGACAGCGATCGGCCAAGCTCTGCAGCGTAAAAACACTCCGCCTTATTTGCAGGCGTTGCTGCGGAACTATTTCATTGGCCGAACGCTCCACTACGATACGGATGAAGGAATAGTGTCGAGGACTGTATCTGCTGGCGTTCCTCAGGGTTCGGTTCTAGGACCAACACTTTGGAACGTCATGTACGACGACCTACTCCGCTTGCCGCTCGAAGGACTACGAGCGGACATCATCGGGTTCGCTGACGACGTGGCCTTCACATTTTTGGGAAGGACCACGGAACAGGTCAGCGCATTAGCAACGGCTAACCTGGAGAGGATCGAGCGGTGGCTGCAAGGAGTCGGTTTGGAACTTGCCCACCAAAAGACCGGGTTCATGATCTTTTGTACCCATCATGTCCCGCAGCTCGCAGAGCTTCAAGCGGGCGGTCACTCGATCCAATCCACGGAAACGCTGAAGTACCTGGGAGTGGACCTCTGCCGCAAACAGCACCACAGCCGGCATCTGGAGAGGGTGGTCAATAAGGCTTCACGGATTACGAATGCCTTGACCTGCCTGATGCCGAATAAGCGTGGTCCTAAGAGCCGCAGTAGGAGACAGCTCGTAAACGTCGGCAACAGTATTATCCGATACGGAGTTGCCACCTGGGGGCGATGGGTGCTCGACAAGGAGACCCATCGCAAATCGGTCCAAAGGGCGCATCGACCGGGGCTCTCCGAGTCGCCAGCGCCTTCCAGACCGTTTCTTATGATGCCGCTTGCGTTGTTGCCAACACCACCCCGTTAGTCCTCCTCATGCAGGAGGATATCCGCTGCCACGACGAAAAGGTAGCGAGTGGTGGAGTTCAATCGGACATACGAAAGCGGCAACGGGAGGAGACGATGAGGCGCTGGCAGGACCAGTGGACAACGGGTGCAGGGCAACCAGGAGCACCAGGACTGAAGACGAGGAGGCTGATTCCAGACATTAATCTCTGGGTCAGCCGCAAGCATGGGGAAGTTGACTTTTTCCTCACCCAGCTCCTCACGGGGCACGGGTTCTTGCGCTCCTATTTCGTCGAGAAAGGCATCCTGGAGGGCTCGCCCAACTGCCCTGAATGTGGTGACGCCGTGGAAGACGTTGAACACGTGCTGTTCCACTGTCCACGGTTCGATCGGATCCGAATGAGATGCAGCAGCGGTGCCATTCCCGAGTAACAATGGATAACATCGTCTCGGAAATGTGCACCCGCAGCGAAACGTGGGAGGCCGTCCGCGCCGCCGCCAGGACAATCTTCTCCACTCTCCAAGCGAGATGGGATGTTGAGCGTCCACCAACGGCAAGGCGACGCAGGCGGGCCAGACGGCGGGCGAGGGACGCAAATGGTGGTCCTCAGGCCATGCGGCACGGCAACAACCCGCACCGCAAGGGCCACCGTAAGCTGGAAAGTTATTAATCGTTTATTTATTTTCGTTTCTTTCCAGCTTTTTCTTCTCTCATCTATTTTCAGCTTTCTTCTATCTCTTTCTCCTTCTTCTTGTTTCCTCTATCCAAATCTCGTTTCAGGAGAACTGCCTTACGTGCTTGGAGTGGTGACCAACGATGCCGACCCCCCATTGCCCACCCGAAGCGTGGGCGATAGGACCAAAGGGACCGCGTCGCACCACGGAAAGCACCGTAATAAGCAGAATCAGCAGACCAGATCGCCGCAGAAGATGCGTCGTGACCCAGGGTGCAACCGCACACACGACTCCGCAAGAAGTAATACGCACCACAAGCGTACCGGCCGAGTTGGGTGAGTCGGAGAGGGGATGGAATATGCTCACTCTTCGTTAACAAAAAAAAAAAAAAAAAAAAAAAAAAGGTAGCCAAATGCCTCGTCATCTAATTAGTGACGCGCATGAATGGATTAACGAGATTCCCTCTGTCCCTATCTACTATCTAGCGAAACCACAGCCAAGGGAACGGGCTTGGATGCACTAGCGGGGAAAGAAGACCCTGTTGAGCTTGACTCTAGTCTGGCATTGTAAGGCGATATAGGAGGTGCAGCATAGGTGGGAGGGCTTCCTCGTGGAGCTCGCCTCTGAGATACCACCACTCTTACTGTTGCCTTACTTACATGATTGGGTGGAACAAGCGCGGGCCCCAGGTCCGGATCGTGCGCGCACCTCCTCCGGGGGCTGTGGCGGCGGTTCGCCTGCGCGCGCCCAATGCGCCGTGTTTCTCGCTCAGCGTCCAGTGTGTCGCTGGGTGGTGCCGCCGGGGAGACTGCATCGTAGCATCGTCGTGTGTAGCGTGTTACCCGCTTGTCCGACCGTGAGCCGTGGCCCGCAAGGGTACAAGCTTGCGTACGTCGGTGCATTCGTGGTGCACTGCTTCTGCGCGGTCGATCGTTTATGATGTCACGTTTGCCCCCGGTTCCGCGCGCCGCCCGGCTCGAAGACTCCTGGACAGGTCCTTTCGGTCCACGTCATGGACAGTGCCAGGTGCGGAGTTTGACTGGGGCGGTACATCTCCAAAACGATAACGGAGGTGTCC